>NC_142647.1:21527651-21830681 GCF_053813885.1 Theobroma cacao
TAAGTTGAATATTCTTACATTTTTGGTTAACAAAGATTGTAATTGAATGTTTGCCTCGGGAAACGTGAAGCGAAAGCCATCTATTGACAAGAAAAGTTCATTTATAGTCACTCATTCCTTTGCAAGCGTTATTCTTGGTTTTAAATGGATTTATAATCTGATTATGGATTTTAAGTTCAATTTCCTTATAATTTTGGTTAAAACAGAATATAATTGAATGTTTACCTCGATAAACGTGAAGCGAAAGCCATCTATTGACAAGAAAAGTTCATTTATGGTCACTCATTCCTTTGAAAGCGTTATTATTGGTTTTAAATGGATTTATAATCTCATTATTGATTTTAAGTTCAATTTTCTTACAATTTTGTTTAAAACAGAATATAATTGAATGTTTTCCTCGAGAAACGTGAAGCGAAAGCCATCTATTGACAAGAAAAGTTCATTTATGGTCACTCATTCCTTTGAAAACGTTATTATTGGTTTTAAATGGATTTATAATCTCATTATTGATTTTAAGTTCAATTTTCTTACAATTTTGTTTAAAACAGAATATAATTGAATGTTTACCTCGAGGAACGTGATGCGAAAGCCATCCATTGACAACAAAAGTTTATTTATAGTCACTCATGCCTTCGGAAGCCTTATTACCCGCTTTAAATAGTTTTATAGTCTCATTATTGATTTTAAGTTGAATATTCTTACATTTTTGGTTAAAACAAATTATAATTGAATGTTTGTCTCGGGAAACGTGAAGCGAAAGCCATCTATTGACAAGAAAAGTTCATTTATAGTCACTCATTCCTTTGAAAGCGTTATTATTGGTTTTAAATGGATTTATAATCTGATTATGAATTTTAAGTTCAATTTTCTTATAATTTTGGTTAAAACAGAATATAATTGAATGTTTACCTCGAGAAACGTGAAGCGAAAGCCATCTATTGAAAAGAAAAGTTCATTTATGGTCACTCATTCCTTTGAAAACGTTATTATTGGTTTTAAATGGATTTATAATCTCATTATTGATTTTAAGTTCAATTTTCTTACAATTTTGTTTAAAACAGAATATAATTGAATGTTTACCTCGAGGAACGTGACGCGAAAGCCATCCATTGACAACAAAAGTTTATTTATAGTCACTCATGCCTTCGGAAGCCTTATTACCCGCTTTAAATAGTTTTATAGTCTCATTATTGATTTTAAGTTGAATATTCTTACATTTTTGGTTAAAACAAATTATAATTGAATGTTAGCCTCAGGAAACGGGAAACGAAAGCCATCTATTGACAAGAAAAGTTCATTTATAGTCACTCATTCCTTTGAAAGCGTTATTATTGGTTTTAAATGGATTTATAATCTCATTACTGATTTTAAGTTCATTTTTCTTACAATTTTGTTTAAAACAGAATATAATTGAATGTTTTCCTCGAGAAACGTGAAGCGAAAGCCATCTATTGACAAGAAAAGTTCATTTATAGTCACTCATTCCCTTGAAAGCGTTATTATTGGTTTTAAATGGATTTATAATTTCATTATTGATTTTAAGTTCAATTTACTTGCAATTTTGTTTAAAACAGAATATAATTGAATGTTTACCTCGAGAAACGTGAAGCGAAAGCCATCTATTGACAAGAAAAGTTCATTTATGGTCACTCATTCCTTTGAAAACGTTATTATTGGTTTTAAATGGATTTATAATCTCATTATTGATTTTAAGTTCAATTTTCTTACAATTTTGTTTAAAACAGAATATAATTGAATGTTTACCTTGAGGAACGTGACGCGAAAGCCATCCATTGACAACAAAAGTTTATTTCTAGTCACTCATGCCTTCGGAAGCCTTATTAACCGCTTTAAATAGTTTTATAGTCTCATTATTGATTTTAAGTTGAATATTCTTACATTTTTGGTTAAAACAAATTATAATTGAATGTTAGCCTCAGGAAACGGGAAACGAAAGCCATCTATTGACAAGAAAAGTTCATTTATAGTCACTCATTCCTTTGAAAGCGTTATTATTGGTTTTAAATGGATTTATAATCTCATTACTGATTTTAAGTTCATTTTTCTTACAATTTTGTTTAAAACAGAATATAATTGAATGTTTTCCTCGAGAAACGTGAAGCGAAAGCCATCTATTGACAAGAAAAGTTCATTTATAGTCACTCATTCCCTTGAAAGCGTTATTATTGGTTTTAAATGGATTTATAATTTCATTATTGATTTTAAGTTCAATTTTCTTGCAATTTTGTTTAAAACAGAATATAATTGAATGTTTACCTCGAGAAACGTGACGCGAAAGCCATCCATTGACAACAAAAGTTTATTTATAGTCACTCATGCCTTCGGAAGCCTTATTACCCGCTTTAAATAGTTTTATAGTCTCATTATTGATTTTAAGTTGAATATTCTTACATTTTTGGTTAAAACAGATTATAATTGCATGTTAGCCTCAGGAAATAAGAAACGAAAGCCATCTATTGACAAGAAAAGTTCATTTATAGTCACTCATTCCTTTGAAAGCGTTATTATTGGTTTTAAATGGATTTATAATCTCATTATTGATTTTAAGTTCAATTTTCTTACAATTTTGTTTAAAACAGAATATAATTGAATGTTTGCCTCGAGAAACATGACGCGAAAGCCATCCATTGACAACAAAAGTTTATTTATAGTCACTCATGCCTTCGGAAGCCTTATTACCCGCTTTAAATAGTTTTATAGTCTCATTATTGATTTTAAGTTGAATATTCTTACATTTTTGGTTAAAACAAATTATAATTGAATGTTAGCCTCAGGAAACGGGAAACGAAAGCCATCTATTGACAAGAAAAGTTCATTTATAGTCACTCATTCCTTTGAAAGCGTTATTATTGGTTTTAAATGGATTTATAATCTCATTACTGATTTTAAGTTCATTTTTCTTACAATTTTGTTTAAAACAGAATATAATTGAATGTTTTCCTCGAGAAACGTGAAGCGAAAGCCATCTATTGACAAGAAAAGTTCATTTATAGTCACTCATTCCCTTGAAAGCGTTATTATTGGTTTTAAATAGATTTATAATTTCATTATTGATTTTAAGTTCAATTTTCTTGCAATTTTGTTTAAAACAGAATATAATTGAATGTTTACCTCGAGAAACGTGAAGCGAAAGCCATCTATTGACAAGAAAAGTTCATTTATGGTCACTCATTCCTTTGAAAACGTTATTATTGGTTTTAAATGGATTTATAATCTCATTATTGATTTTAAGTTCAATTTTCTTACAATTTTGTTTAAAACAGAATATAATTGAATGTTTACCTTGAGGAACGTGACGCGAAAGCCATCCATTGACAACAAAAGTTTATTTATAGTCACTCATGCCTTCGGAAGCCTTATTACCCGCTTTAAATAGTTTTATAGTCTCATTATTGATTTTAAGTTGAATATTCTTACATTTTTGGTTAAAACAAATTATAATTGAATGTTAGCCTCAGGAAACGGGAAACGAAAGCCATCTATTGACAAGAAAAGTTCATTTATAGTCACTCATTCCTTTGAAAGCGTTATTATTGGTTTTAAATGGATTTATAATCTCATTACTGATTTTAAGTTCATTTTTCTTACAATTTTGTTTAAAACAGAATATAATTGAATGTTTTCCTCGAGAAACGTGAAGCGAAAGCCATCTATTGACAAGAAAAGTTCATTTATAGTCACTCATTCCCTTGAAAGCGTTATTATTGGTTTTAAATGGATTTATAATTTCATTATTGATTTTAAGTTCAATTTTCTTGCAATTTTGTTTAAAACAGAATATAATTGAATGTTTACCTCGAGAAACGTGACGCGAAAGCCATCCATTGACAACAAAAGTTTATTTATAGTCACTCATGCCTTCGGAAGCCTTATTACCCGCTTTAAATAGTTTTATAGTCTCATTATTGATTTTAAGTTGAATATTCTTACATTTTTGGTTAAAACAGATTATAATTGCATGTTAGCCTCAGGAAATAAGAAACGAAAGCCATCTATTGACAAGAAAAGTTCATTTATAGTCACTCATTCCTTTGAAAGCGTTATTATTGGTTTTAAATGGATTTATAATCTCATTATTGATTTTAAGTTCAATTTTCTTACAATTTTGTTTAAAACAGAATATAATTGAATGTTTGCCTCGAGAAACGTGACGCGAAAGCCATCCATTGACAAGAAAAGTTCATTTATAGTCACTCATTCCTTTGAAAGCGTTATTATTGGTTTTAAATGGATTTATAATCTCAGTATTGATTTTAAGTTCAATTTTCTTACAATTTTGTTTAAAACAGAATATAATTGAATGTTTGCCTCGAGAAACATGACGCGAAAGCCATCCATTGAAAACAAAAGTTTATTTATAGTCACTCATGCCTTCGGAAGCCTTATTACCCGCTTTAAATAGTTTTATAGTCTCTTTATTGATTTTAAGTTGAATATTCTTACATTTTTGGTTAAAACAGATTATAATTGAATGTTAGCCTCAGGAAACGTGAAACGAAAGCCATCTATTGACAAGAAAAGTTCATTTATAGTCACTCATTCCTTTGAAAGCGTTATTATTGGTTTTAAATGGATTTATAATCTCATTATTGATTTTAAGTTCAATTTTCTTACAATTTTGTTTAAAACAGAATATAATTGAATGTTTTCCTCGAGAAACGTGAAGCGAAAGCCATCTATTGACAAGAAAAGTTTATTTATGGTCACTCATTCATTTGAAAGCGTTATTATTGGTTTTAAATGGATTTATAATCTGATTATAAATTTTAAGTTCAATTTTTTTATAATTTTGGTTAAAACAGAATATAATTGAATGTTTACCTCGAGAAACATGAAGCGAAAGCCATCTATTGACAAGAAAAGTTCATTTATGGTCACTCATTCCTTTGAAAGCGTTATTATTGGTTTTAAATGGATTTATAATCTCATTACTGATTTTAAGTTCATTTTTCTTACAATTTTGTTTAAAACAGAATATAATTGAATGTTTTCCTCGAGAAACGTGAAGCGAAAGCCATCTATTGACAAGAAAAGTTCATTTATAGTCACTCATTCCCTTGAAAGCGTTATTATTGGTTTTAAATGGATTTATAATTTCATTATTGATTTTGAGTTCAATTTTCTTGCAATTTTGTTTAAAACAGAATATAATTGAATGTTTACCTCGAGAAACATGAAGCGAAAGCCATCTATTGACAAGAAAAGTTCGTTTATGGTCACTCATTCCTTTGAAAACGTTATTATTGGTTTTAAATGGATTTATAATCTCTTTATTGATTTTAAGTTCAATTTTCTTACAATTTTGTTTAAAACAGAATATAATTGAATGTTTACCTCGAGAAACGTGACGCGAAAGCCATCCATTGACAACAAAAGTTTATTTATAGTCACTCTTGCCTTCGGAAGCCTTATTACTCGCTTTAAATAGTTTTATAGTCTCATTGTTGATTTTAAGTTGAATATTCTTACATTTTTGCTTAACAAAGATTGTAATTGAATGTTTGCCTCGGGAAACGTGAAGCGAAAGCCATCTATTGACAAGAAAAGTTCATTTATAGTCACTCATTCCTTTGAAAGCGTTATTATTGGTTTTAAATGGATTTATGATCTGATTATGAATTTTAAGTTCAATTTTCTTATAATTTTGGTTAAAACAGAATATAATTGAATGTTTACCTCGAGTAACGTGAAGCGAAAGCCATCTATTGATAAGAAAAGTTCATTTATGGTCACTCATTCCTTTGAAAGCGTTATTATTGGTTTTAAATGGATTTATAATCTCATTATTGATTTTAAGTTCAATTTTCTTACAATTTTATTTAAAACAGAATATAATTGAATGTTTGCCTCGAGAAACGTGACGCGAAAGCCATCCATTTACAACAAAAGTTTATTTATAGTCACTCATGCCTTCGGAAGCCTTATTACTCGTTTTAAATAGTTTTATAGTCTCATTGTTGATTTTAAGTTGAATATTCTTACATTTTTGCTTAACAAAGATTGTAATTGAATGTTTGCCTCGGGAAACGTGAAGCGAAAGCCATCTATTGACAAGAAAAGTTCATTTATAGTCACTCATTCCTTTGAAAGCGTTATTATTGGTTTTAAATGGATTTATAATCTGATTATGAATTTTAAGTTCAATTTTCTTATAATTTTGGTTAAAACAGAATATAATTGAATGTTTACCTCGAGAAACGTGAAGCGAAAGCCATCTATTGACAAGAAAAGTTCATTTATGGTCACTCATTCCTTTGAAAACGTTATTATTGGTTTTAAATGGATTTATAATCTCATTATTGATTTTAAGTTCAATTTTCTTACAATTTTGTTTAAAACAGAATATAATTGAATGTTTACCTTGAGGAACGTGACGCGAAAGCCATCCATTGACAACAAAAGTTTATTTATAGTCACTCATGCCTTCGGAAGCCTTATTACCCGCTTTAAATAGTTTTATAGTCTCATTATTGATTTTAAGTTGAATATTCTTACATTTTTGGTTAAAACAAATTATAATTGAATGTTAGCCTCAGGAAACGGGAAACGAAAGCCATCTATTGACAAGAAAAGTTCATTTATAGTCACTCATTCCTTTGAAAGCGTTATTATTGGTTTTAAATGGATTTATAATCTCATTACTGATTTTAAGTTCATTTTTCTTACAATTTTGTTTAAAACAGAATATAATTGAATGTTTTCCTCGAGAAACGTGAAGCGAAAGCCATCTATTGACAAGAAAAGTTCATTTATAGTCACTCATTCCCTTGAAAGCGTTATTATTGGTTTTAAATGGATTTATAATTTCATTATTGATTTTAAGTTCAATTTTCTTGCAATTTTGTTTAAAACAGAATATAATTGAATGTTTACCTCGAGAAACGTGACGCGAAAGCCATCCATTGACAACAAAAGTTTATTTATAGTCACTCATGCCTTCGGAAGCCTTATTACCCGCTTTAAATAGTTTTATAGTCTCATTATTGATTTTAAGTTGAATATTCTTACATTTTTGGTTAAAACAGATTATAATTGCATGTTAGCCTCAGGAAATAAGAAACGAAAGCCATCTATTGACAAGAAAAGTTCATTTATAGTCACTCATTCCTTTGAAAGCGTTATTATTGGTTTTAAATGGATTTATAATCTCATTATTGATTTTAAGTTCAATTTTCTTACAATTTTGTTTAAAACAGAATATAATTGAATGTTTGCCTCGAGAAACGTGACGCGAAAGCCATCCATTGACAAGAAAAGTTCATTTATAGTCACTCATTCCTTTGAAAGCGTTATTATTGGTTTTAAATGGATTTATAATCTCAGTATTGATTTTAAGTTCAATTTTCTTACAATTTTGTTTAAAACAGAATATAATTGAATGTTTGCCTCGAGAAACATGACGCGAAAGCCATCCATTGAAAACAAAAGTTTATTTATAGTCACTCATGCCTTCGGAAGCCTTATTACCCGCTTTAAATAGTTTTATAGTCTCTTTATTGATTTTAAGTTGAATATTCTTACATTTTTGGTTAAAACAGATTATAATTGAATGTTAGCCTCAGGAAACGTGAAACGAAAGCCATCTATTGACAAGAAAAGTTCATTTATAGTCACTCATTCCTTTGAAAGCGTTATTATTGGTTTTAAATGGATTTATAATCTCATTATTGATTTTAAGTTCAATTTTCTTACAATTTTGTTTAAAACAGAATATAATTGAATGTTTTCCTCGAGAAACGTGAAGCGAAAGCCATCTATTGACAAGAAAAGTTCATTTATGGTCACTCATTCATTTGAAAGCGTTATTATTGGTTTTAAATGGATTTATAATCTCATTATTGATTTTAAGTTCAATTTTCTTACAATTTTGTTTAAAACAGAATATAATTGAATGTTTTCCTCGAGAAACATGATGCGAAAACCATCCATTGACAACAAAAGTTTATTTATAGTCACTCATGCCTTCGGAAGCCTTATTACTCGCTTTAAATAGTTTTTATAGTCTCATTGTTGATTTTCAGTTGAATATTCTTACATTTTTGGTTAAAAAAGATTGTAATTGAATGTTTGCCTCGGGAAACGTGAAGCGAAAGCCATCTATTGACAAGAAAAGTTCATTTATAGTCACTCATTCCTTTGAAAGCGTTATTATTGGTTTTAAATGGATTTATAATCTGATTATAAATTTTAAGTTCAATTTTCTTATAATTTTGGTTAAAACAGAATATAATTGAATGTTTACCTCGAGAAACATGAAGCGAAAGCCATCTATTGACAAGAAAAGTTCATTTATGGTCACTCATTCCTTTGAAAGCGTTATTATTGGTTTTAAATGGATTTATAATCTCATTATTGATTTTAAGTTCAATTTTCTTACAATTTTGTTTAAAACAGAATATAATTGAATGTTTGCCTCGAGAAACGTGACGCGAAAGCCATCCATTGACAACAAAAGTTTATTTATAGTCACTCATGCCTTCGGAAGCCTTATTACTCGCTTTAAATAGTTTTATAGTCTCATTGTTGATTTTAAGTTGAATATTCTTACATTTTTGCTTAACAAAGATTGTAATTGAATGTTTGCCTCGGGAAACGTGAAGCGAAAGCCATCTATTGACAAGAAAAGTTCATTTATAGTCACTCATTCCTTTGAAAGCGTTATTATTGGTTTTAAATGGATTTATAATCTGATTATGGATTTTAAGTTCAATTTTCTTATAATTTTGGTTAAAACAGAATATATTTGAATGTTTACCTCTAGAAACGTGAAACGAAAGCCATCTATTGACAAGAAAAGTTCATTTATGGTCACTCATTCCTTTGAAAGCGTTATTATTGGTTTTAAATGGATTTATAATCTCATTATTGATTTTAAGTTGAATTTTCTTACAATTTTGTTTAAAACAGAATATAATTGAATGTTTGCCTCGAGAAACGTGACACGAAAGCCATCCATTGACAACAAAAGTTTATTTATAGTCACTCATGCCTTCGGAAGCCTTATTACCTGCTTTAAATAGTTTTATAGTCTCATTATTGATTTTAAGGTTAATATTCTTACATTTTTGGTTAAAACAGATTATAATTGAATGTTAGCCTCAGGAAACGTGAAACGAAAGCCATCTGTTGACAAGAAAAGTTCATTTATAGTCACTCATTCCTTTGAAAGCGTTATTATTGGTTTTAAATGGATTTATAATCTCATTATTGATTTTAAGTTCAATTTTCTTACAATATTTTTTAAAACAGAATATAATTGAATGTTTTCCTCGAGAAACATGACGCGAAAACCATCCATTGACGACAAAAGTTTATTTATAGTCACTCATGCCTTCGGAAGCCTTATTACTCGCTTTAAAGAGTTTTATAGTCTCATTGTTGATTTTAAGTTGAATATTCTTACATTTTTGGTTAACAAAGATTGTAATTGAATGTTTGCCTCGGGAAACGTGAAGCGAAAGCCATCTATTGACAAGAAAAGTTCATTTATAGTCACTCATTCCTTT
This sequence comes from Theobroma cacao, assembly GCF_053813885.1. NCBI lineage: Eukaryota > Viridiplantae > Streptophyta > Magnoliopsida > Malvales > Malvaceae > Theobroma > Theobroma cacao. The sequence goes on from NC_142647.1 coordinate 21,537,179, forward strand.
GCAAGCGTTATTCTTGGTTTTAAATGGATTTATAATCTGATTATGGATTTTAAGTTCAATTTCCTTATAATTTTGGTTAAAACAGAATATAATTGAATGTTTACCTCGATAAACGTGAAGCGAAAGCCATCTATTGACAAGAAAAGTTCATTTATGGTCACTCATTCCTTTGAAAGCGTTATTATTGGTTTTAAATGGATTTATAATCTCATTATTGATTTTAAGTTCAATTTTCTTACAATTTTGTTTAAAACAGAATATAATTGAATGTTTTCCTCGAGAAACGTGAAGCGAAAGCCATCTATTGACAAGAAAAGTTCATTTATTGTCACTCATTCCTTTGAAAACGTTATTATTGGTTTTAAATGGATTTATAATCTCATTATTGATTTTAAGTTCAATTTTCTTACAATTTTGTTTAAAACAGAATATAATTGAATGTTTACCTCGAGGAACGTGATGCGAAAACCATCCATTGACAACAAAAGTTTATTTATAGTCACTCATGCCTTCGGAAGCCTTATTACCCGCTTTAAATAGTTTTATAGTCTCATTATTGATTTTAAGTTGAATATTCTTACATTTTTGGTTAAAACAAATTATAATTGAATGTTTGTCTCGGGAAACGTGAAGCGAAAGCCATCTATTGACAAGAAAAGTTCATTTATAGTCACTCATTCCTTTGAAAGCGTTATTATTGGTTTTAAATGGATTTATAATCTCAGTATTGATTTTAAGTTCAATTTTCTTACAATTTTGTTTAAAACAGAATATAATTGAATGTTTGCCTCGAGAAACATGACGCGAAAGCCATCCATTGAAAACAAAAGTTTATTTATAGTCACTCATGCCTTCGGAAGCCTTATTACCCGCTTTAAATAGTTTTATAGTCTCTTTATTGATTTTAAGTTGAATATTCTTACATTTTTGGTTAAAACAGATTATAATTGAATGTTAGCCTCAGGAAACGTGAAACGAAAGCCATCTATTGACAAGAAAAGTTCATTTATAGTCACTCATTCCTTTGAAAGCGTTATTATTGGTTTTAAATGGATTTATAATCTCATTATTGATTTTAAGTTCAATTTTCTTACAATTTTGTTTAAAACAGAATATAATTGAATGTTTTCCTCGAGAAACGTGAAGCGAAAGCCATCTATTGACAAGAAAAGTTCATTTATGGTCACTCATTCATTTGAAAGCGTTATTATTGGTTTTAAATGGATTTATAATCTCATTATTGATTTTAAGTTCAATTTTCTTACAATTTTGTTTAAAACAGAATATAATTGAATGTTTTCCTCGAGAAACATGATGCGAAAACCATCCATTGACAACAAAAGTTTATTTATAGTCACTCATGCCTTCGGAAGCCTTATTACTCGCTTTAAATAGTTTTTATAGTCTCATTGTTGATTTTCAGTTGAATATTCTTACATTTTTGGTTAAAAAAGATTGTAATTGAATGTTTGCCTCGGGAAACGTGAAGCGAAAGCCATCTATTGACAAGAAAAGTTCATTTATAGTCACTCATTCCTTTGAAAGCGTTATTATTGGTTTTAAATGGATTTATAATCTGATTATAAATTTTAAGTTCAATTTTCTTATAATTTTGGTTAAAACAGAATATAATTGAATGTTTACCTCGAGAAACATGAAGCGAAAGCCATCTATTGACAAGAAAAGTTCATTTATGGTCACTCATTCCTTTGAAAGCGTTATTATTGGTTTTAAATGGATTTATAATCTCATTATTGATTTTAAGTTCAATTTTCTTACAATTTTGTTTAAAACAGAATATAATTGAATGTTTGCCTCGAGAAACGTGACGCGAAAGCCATCCATTGACAACAAAAGTTTATTTATAGTCACTCATGCCTTCGGAAGCCTTATTACTCGCTTGAAATAGTTTTATAGTCTCATTGTTGATTTTAAGTTGAATATTCTTACATTTTTGCTTAACAAAGATTGTAATTGAATGTTTGCCTCGGGAAACGTGAAGCGAAAGCCATCTATTGACAAGAAAAGTTCATTTATAGTCACTCATTCCTTTGAAAGCGTTATTATTGGTTTTAAATGGATTTATAATCTGATTATGGATTTTAAGTTCAATTTTCTTATAATTTTGGTTAAAACAGAATATATTTGAATGTTTACCTCTAGAAACGTGAAACGAAAGCCATCTATTGACAAGAAAAGTTCATTTATGGTCACTCATTCCTTTGAAAGCGTTATTATTGGTTTTAAATGGATTTATAATCTCATTATTGATTTTAAGTTGAATTTTCTTACAATTTTGTTTAAAACAGAATATAATTGAATGTTTGCCTCGAGAAACGTGACACGAAAGCCATCCATTGACAACAAAAGTTTATTTATAGTCACTCATGCCTTCGGAAGCCTTATTACCTGCTTTAAATAGTTTTATAGTCTCATTATTGATTTTAAGGTTAATATTCTTACATTTTTGGTTAAAACAGATTATAATTGAATGTTAGCCTCAGGAAACGTGAAACGAAAGCCATCTGTTGACAAGAAAAGTTCATTTATAGTCACTCATTCCTTTGAAAGCGTTATTATTGGTTTTAAATGGATTTATAATCTCATTATTGATTTTAAGTTCAATTTTCTTACAATATTTTTTAAAACAGAATATAATTGAATGTTTTCCTCGAGAAACATGACGCGAAAACCATCCATTGACGACAAAAGTTTATTTATAGTCACTCATGCCTTCGGAAGCCTTATTACTCGCTTTAAAGAGTTTTATAGTCTCATTGTTGATTTTAAGTTGAATATTCTTACATTTTTGGTTAACAAAGATTGTAATTGAATGTTTGCCTCGGGAAACGTGAAGCGAAAGCCATCTATTGACAAGAAAAGTTCATTTATAGTCACTCATTCCTTTGCAAGCGTTATTCTTGGTTTTAAATGGATTTATAATCTGATTATGGATTTTAAGTTCAATTTCCTTATAATTTTGGTTAAAACAGAATATAATTGAATGTTTACCTCGATAAACGTGAAGCGAAAGCCATCTATTGACAAGAAAAGTTCATTTATGGTCACTCATTCCTTTGAAAGCGTTATTATTGGTTTTAAATGGATTTATAATCTCATTATTGATTTTAAGTTCAATTTTCTTACAATTTTGTTTAAAACAGAATATAATTGAATGTTTTCCTCGAGAAACGCGAAGCGAAAGCCATCTATTGACAAGAAAAGTTCATTTATGGTCACTCATTCCTTTGAAAACGTTATTATTGGTTTTAAATGGATTTATAATCTCATTATTGATTTTAAGTTCAATTTTCTTACAATTTTGTTTAAAACAGAATATAATTGAATGTTTACCTCGAGGAACGTGATGCGAAAACCATCCATTGACAACAAAAGTTTATTTATAGTCACTCATGCCTTCGGAAGCCTTATTACCCGCTTTAAATAGTTTTATAGTCTCATTATTGATTTTAAGTTGAATATTCTTACATTTTTGGTTAAAACAAATTATAATTGAATGTTTGTCTCGGGAAACGTGAAGCGAAAGCCATCTATTGACAAGAAAAGTTCATTTATAGTCACTCATTCCTTTGAAAGCGTTATTATTGGTTTTAAATGGATTTATAATCTGATTATGAATTTTAAGTTCAATTTTCTTATAATTTTGGTTAAAACAGAATATAATTGAATGTTTACCTCGAGAAACGTGAAGCGAAAGCCATCTATTGACAAGAAAAGTTCATTTATGGTCACTCATTCCTTTGAAAACGTTATTATTGGTTTTAAATGGATTTATAATCTCATTATTGATTTTAAGTTCAATTTTCTTACAATTTTGTTTAAAACAGAATATAATTGAATGTTTACCTCGAGGAACGTGACGCGAAAGCCATCCATTGACAACAAAAGTTTATTTATAGTCACTCATGCCTTCGGAAGCCTTATTACCCGCTTTAAATAGTTTTATAGTCTCATTATTGATTTTAAGTTGAATATTCTTACATTTTTTGTTAAAACAAATTATAATTGAATGTTAGCCTCAGGAAACGGGAAACGAAAGCCATCTATTGACAAGAAAAGTTCATTTATAGTCACTCATTCCTTTGAAAGCGTTATTATTGGTTTTAAATGGATTTATAATCTCATTACTGATTTTAAGTTCATTTTTCTTACAATTTTGTTTAAAACAGAATATAATTGAATGTTTTCCTCGAGAAACGTGAAGCGAAAGCCATCTATTGACAAGAAAAGTTCATTTATAGTCACTCATTCCCTTGAAAGCGTTATTATTGGTTTTAAATTGATTTATAATTTCATTATTGATTTTAAGTTCAATTTTCTTGCAATTTTGTTTAAAACAGAATATAATTGAATGTTTACCTCGAGAAACGTGAAGCGAAAGCCATCTATTGACAAGAAAAGTTCATTTATGGTCACTCATTCCTTTGAAAACGTTATTATTGGTTTTAAATGGATTTATAATCTCATTATTGATTTTAAGTTCAATTTTCTTACAATTTTGTTTAAAACAGAATATAATTGAATGTTTACCTCGAGAAACGTGACGCGAAAGCCATCCATTGACAACAAAAGTTTATTTATAGTCACTCTTGCCTTCGGAAGCCTTATTACTCGCTTTAAATAGTTTTATAGTCTCATTTTTGATTTTAAGTTGAATATTCTTACATTTTTGCTTAACAAAGATTGTAATTGAATGTTTGCCTCGGGAAACGTGAAGCGAAAGCCATCTATTGACAAGAAAAGTTCATTTATAGTCACTCATTCCTTTGAAAGCGTTATTATTGGTTTTAAATGGATTTATAATCTGATTATGGATTTTAAGTTCAATTTTCTTATAATTTTGGTTAAAACAGAATATATTTGAATGTTTACCTCTAGAAACGTGAAACGAAAGCCATCTATTGACAAGAAAAGTTCATTTATGGTCACTCATTCCTTTGAAAGCGTTATTATTGGTTTTAAATGGATTTATAATCTCATTATTGATTTTAAGTTGAATTTTCTTACAATTTTGTTTAAAACAGAATATAATTGAATGTTTGCCTCGAGAAACGTGACACGAAAGCCATCCATTGACAACAAAAGTTTATTTATAGTCACTCATGCCTTCGGAAGGCTTATTACTCGTTTTAAATAGTTTTATAGTCTCATTGTTGATTTTAAGTTGAATATTGTTACATTTTTGCTTAACAAAGATTGTAATTGAATGTTTGCCTCGGGAAACGTGAAGCGAAAGCCATCTATTGACAAGAAAAGTTCATTTATAGTCACTCATTCCTTTGAAAGCGTTATTATTGGTTTTAAATGGATTTATAATCTGATTATGAATTTTAAGTTCAATTTTCTTATAATTTTGGTTAAAACAGAATATAATTGAATGTTTACCTCGAGAAACGTGAAGCAAAAGCCATCTATTGACAAGAAAAGTTCATTTATGGTCACTCATTCCTTTGAAAACGTTATTATTGGTTTTAAATGGATTTATAATCTCATTATTGATTTTAAGTTCAATTTTCTTACAATTTTGTTTAAAACAGAATATAATTGAATGTTTACCTCGAGGAACGTGACGCGAAAGCCATCCATTGACAACAAAAGTTTATTTATAGTCACTCATGCCTTCGGAAGCCTTATTACCCGCTTTAAATAGTTTTATAGTCTCATTATTGATTTTAAGTTGAATATTCTTACATTTTTGGTTAAAACAAATTATAATTGAATGTTAGCCTCAGGAAACGGGAAACGAAAGCCATCTATTGACAAGAAAAGTTCATTTATAGTCACTCATTCCTTTGAAAGCGTTATTATTGGTTTTAAATGGATTTATAATCTCATTACTGATTTTAAGTTCATTTTTCTTACAATTTTGTTTAAAACAGAATATAATTGAATGTTTTCCTCGAGAAACGTGAAGCGAAAGCCATCTATTGACAAGAAAAGTTCATTTATAGTCACTCATTCCCTTGAAAGCGTTATTATTGGTTTTAAATGGATTTATAATTTCATTATTGATTTTAAGTTCAATTTTCTTGCAATTTTGTTTAAAACAGAATATAATTGAATGTTTACCTCGAGAAACGTGAAGCGAAAGCCATCTATTGACAAGAAAAGTTCATTTATGGTCACTCATTCCTTTGAAAACGTTATTATTGGTTTTAAATGGATTTATAATCTCATTATTGATTTTAAGTTCAATTTTCTTACAATTTTGTTTAAAACAGAATATAATTGAATGTTTACCTCGAGAAACGTGACGCGAAAGCCATCCATTGACAACAAAAGTTTATTTATAGTCACTCTTGCCTTCGGAAGCCTTATTACTCGCTTTAAATAGTTTTATAGTCTCATTGTTGATTTTAAGTTGAATATTCTTACATTTTTGCTTAACAAAGATTGTAATTGAATGTTTGCCTCGAGAAACGTGAAGCGAAAGCCATCTATTGACAGGAAAAGTTCATTTATAGTCACTCATTCCTTTGAAAGCGTTATTATTGGTTTTAAATGGATTTATAATCTGATTATGGATTTTAAGTTCAATTTTCTTATAATTTTGGTTAAAACAGAATATATTTGAATGTTTACCTCTAGAAACGTGAAACGAAAGCCATCTATTGACAAGAAAAGTTCATTTATGGTCACTCATTCCTTTGAAAGCGTTATTATTGGTTTTAAATGGATTTATAATCTCATTATTGATTTTAAGTTGAATTTTCTTACAATTTTGTTTAAAACAGAATATAATTGAATGTTTGCCTCGAGAAACGTGACACGAAAGCCATCCATTGACAACAAAAGTTTATTTATAGTCACTCATGCCTTCGGAAGCCTTATTACCTGCTTTAAATAGTTTTATAGTCTCATTATTGATTTTAAGGTTAATATTCTTACATTTTTGGTTAAAACAGATTATAATTGAATGTTAGCCTCAGGAAACGTGAAACGAAAGCCATCTGTTGACAAGAAAAGTTCATTTATAGTCACTCATTCCTTTGAAAGCGTTATTATTGGTTTTAAATGGATTTATAATCTCATTATTGATTTTAAGTTCAATTTTCTTACAATATTTTTTAAAACAGAATATAATTGAATGTTTTCCTCGAGAAACATGACGCGAAAACCATCCATTGACGACAAAAGTTTATTTATAGTCACTCATGCCTTCGGAAGCCTTATTACTCGCTTTAAAGAGTTTTATAGTCTCATTGTTGATTTTAAGTTGAATATTCTTACATTTTTGGTTAACAAAGATTGTAATTGAATGTTTGCCTCGGGAAACGTGAAGCGAAAGCCATCTATTGACAAGAAAAGTTCATTTATAGTCACTCATTCCTTTGCAAGCGTTATTCTTGGTTTTAAATGGATTTATAATCTGATTATGGATTTTAAGTTCAATTTCCTTATAATTTTGGTTAAAACAGAATATAATTGAATGTTTACCTCGATAAACGTGAAGCGAAAGCCATCTATTGACAAGAAAAGTTCATTTATGGTCACTCATTCCTTTGAAAGCGTTATTATTGGTTTTAAATGGATTTATAATCTCATTATTGATTTTAAGTTCAATTTTCTTACAATTTTGTTTAAAACAGAATATAATTGAATGTTTTCCTCGAGAAACGTGAAGCGAAAGCCATCTATTGACATGAAAAGTTCATTTATGGTCACTCATTCCTTTGAAAACGTTATTATTGGTTTTAAATGGATTTATAATCTCATTATTGATTTTAAGTTCAATTTTCTTACAATTTTGTTTAAAACAGAATATAATTGAATGTTTACCTCGAGGAACGTGATGCGAAAGCCATCCATTGACAACAAAAGTTTATTTATAGTCACTCATGCCTTCGGAAGCCTTATTACCCGCTTTAAATAGTTTTATAGTCTCATTATTGATTTTAAGTTGAATATTCTTACATTTTTGGTTAAAACAAATTATAATTGAATGTTTGCCTCGGGAAACGTGAAGCGAAAGCCATCTATTGACAAGAAAAGTTCATTTATAGTCACTCATTCCTTTGAAAGCGTTATTATTAGTTTTAAATGGATTTATAATCTGATTATGAATTTTAAGTTCAATTTTCTTATAATTTTGGTTAAAACAGAATATAATTGAATGTTTACCTCGAGAAACGTGAAGCGAAAGCCATCTATTGACAAGAAAAGTTCATTTATGGTCACTCATTCCTTTGAAAACGTTATTATTGGTTTTAAATGGATTTATAATCTCATTATTGATTTTAAGTTCAATTTTCTTACAATTTTGTTTAAAACAGAATATAATTGAATGTTTACCTCGAGGAACGTGACGCGAAAGCCATCCATTGACAACAAAAGTTTATTTATAGTCACTCATGCCTTCGGAAGCCTTATTACCCGCTTTAAATAGTTTTATAGTCTCATTATTGATTTTAAGTTGAATATTCTTACATTTTTGGTTAAAACAAATTATAATTGAATGTTAGCCTCAGGAAACGGGAAACGAAAGCCATCTATTGACAAGAAAAGTTCATTTATAGTCACTCATTCCCTTGAAAGCGTTATTATTGGTTTTAAATGGATTTATAATTTCATTATTGATTTTAAGTTCAATTTTCTTGCAATTTTGTTTAAAACAGAATATAATTGAATGTTTTCCTCGAGAAACGTGAAGCGAAAGCCATCTATTGACAAGAAAAGTTCATTTATGGTCACTCATTCCTTTGAAAACGTTATTATTGGTTTTAAATGGATTTATAATCTCATTATTGATTTTAAGTTCAATTTTCTTACAATTTTGTTTAAAACAGAATATAATTGAATGTTTACCTCGAGAAACGTGACGCGAAAGCCATCCATTGACAACAAAAGTTTATTTATAGTCACTCTTGCCTTCGGAAGCCTTATTACTCGCTTTAAATAGTTTTATAGTCTCATTGTTGATTTTAAGTTGAATATTCTTACATTTTTGCTTAACAAAGATTGTAATTGAATGTTTGCCTCAGGAAACGTGAAGCGAAAGCCATCTATTGACAAGAAAAGTTCATTTATAGTCACTCATTCCTTTGAAAGCGTTATTATTGGTTTTAAATGGATTTATAATCTGATTATGGATTTTAAGTTCAATTTTCTTATAATTTTGGTTAAAACAGAATATATTTGAATGTTTACCTCGAGAAACGTGAAGCGAAAGCCATCTATTGACAAGAAAAGTTCATTTATGGTCACTCATTCCTTTGAAAGCATTATTATTGGTTTTAAATGGATTTATAATCTCATTATTGATTTTAAGTTCAATTTTCTTACAATTTTGTTTAAAACAGAATATAATTGAATGTTTGCCTCGAGAAACGTGACACGAAAGCCATCCATTGACAACAAAAGTTTATTTATAGTCACTCATGCCTTCGGAAGCCTTATTACTTGCTTTAAATAGTTTTATAGTCTCATTATTGATTTTAAGGTTAATATTCTTACATTTTTAGTTAAAACAGATTATAATTGAATGTTAGCCTTAGGAAACGTGAAACGAAAGCCATCTATTGACAAGAAAAGTTCATTATAGTCACTCATTCCTTTGAAAGCGTTATTATTTGTTTTAAATGGATTTATAATCTCATTATTGATTTTAAGTTCAATTTTCTTACAATTTTGTTTAAAACAGAATATAATTGAATGTTTTCCTCGAGAAACATGACGCGAAAACCATCCATTGACGACAAAAGTTTATTTATAGTCACTCATGCCTTCGGAAGCCTTATTACTCGCTTTAAAGAGTTTTATAGTCTCATTGTTGATTTTAAGTTGAATATTCTTACATTTTTGGTTAACAAAGATTGTAATTGAATGTTTGCCTCGGGAAACGTGAAGCGAAAGCCATCTATTGACAAGAAAAGTTCATTTATAGTCACTCATTCTTTTGCAAGCGTTATTCTTGGTTTTAAATAGATTTATAATCTGATTATGGATTTTAAGTTCAATTTCCTTATAATTTTGGTTAAAACCGAATATAATTGAATGTTTACCTCGATAAACGTGAAGCGAAAGCCATCTATTGACAAGAAAAGTTCATTTATGGTCACTCATTCCTTTGAAAGCGTTATTATTGGTTTTAAATGGATTTATAATCTCATTATTGATTTTAAGTTCAATTTTCTTACAATTTTGTTTAAAACAGAATATAATTGAATGTTTTCCTCGAGAAACGTGAAGCGAAAGCCATCTATTGACAAGAAAAGTTCATTTATGGTCACTCATTCCTTTGAAAACGTTATTATTGGTTTTAAATGGATTTATAATCTCATTATTGATTTTAAGTTCAATTTTCTTACGATTTTGTTTAAAACAGAATATAATTGAATGTTTACCTCGAGGAACGTGACGCGAAAGCAATACATTGACAACAAAAGTTTATTTATAGTCACTCATGCCTTCGGAAGCCTGATTACCCGCTTTAAATAGTTTTATAGTCTCATTATTGATTTTAAGTTGAATATTCTTACCTTTTTGGTTAAAACAAATTATAATTGAATGTTAGCCTCAGGAAACGGGAAACGAAAGCCATCTATTGACAAGAAAAGTTCATTTATAGTCACTCATTCCTTTGAAAGCGTTATTATTGGTTTTAAATGGATTTATAATCTCATTACTGATTTTAAGTTCATTTTTCTTACAATTTTGTTTAAAACAGAATATAATTGAATGTTTTCCTCGAGAAACGTGAAGCGAAAGCCATCTATTGACAAGAAAAATTCATTTATGGTCACTCATTCCTTTGAAAACGTTATTATTGGTTTTAAATGGATTTATAATCTCATTATTGATTTTAAGTTCAATTTTCTTACAATTTTGTTTAAAACAGAATATAATTGAATGTTTACCTCGAGAAACGTGACGCGAAAGCCATCCATTGACAACAAAAGTTTATTTATAGTCACTCTTGCCTTCGGAAGCCTTATTACTCGCTTGAAATAGTTTTATAGTCTCATTGTTGATTTTAAGTTGAATATTCTTACATTTTTGCTTAACAAAGATTGTAATTGAATGTTTACCTCGGGAAACCTGAAGCGAAAGCCATCTATTGACAAGAAAAGTTCATTTATAGTCACTCATTCCTTTGAAAGCGTTATTATTGGTTTTAAATGGATTTATAATCTGATTATGGATTTTAAGTTCAATTTTCTTATAATTTTGGTTAAAACAGAATATATTTGAATGTTTACCTCGAGAAACGTGAAGCGAAAGCCATCTATTGACAAGAAAAGTTCATTTATGGTCACTCATTCATTTGAAAGCGTTATTATTGGTTTTAAATGGATTTATAATCTCATTATTGATTTTAAGTTCAATTTTCTTACAATTTTGTTTAAAACAGAATATAATTGAATGTTTGCCTCGAGAAACGTGACACGAAAGCCATCCATTGACAACAAAAGTTTATTTATAGTCACTCATGCCTTCGGAAGCCTTATTACCTGCTTTAAATAGTTTTATAGTCTCATTATTGATTTGAAGGTTAATATTCTTACATTTTTAGTTAAAACAGATTATAATTGAATGTTAGCCACAGGAAACGTGAAACGAAAGCCATCTATTGACAAGAAAAGTTCATTTATAGTCACTCATTCCTTTGAAAGCGTTATTATTTGTTTTAAATGGATTTATAATCTCATTATTGATTTTAAGTTCAATTTTCTTACAATTTTGTTTAAAACAGAATATAATTGAATGTTTTCCTCGAGAAACATGACGCGAAAACCATCTATTGACGACAAAAGTTTATTTATAGTCACCCATGCCTTCGGAAGCCTTATTACTCGCTTTAAAGAGTTTTATAGTCTCATTATTGATTTTAAGGTTAATATTCTTACATTTTTGGTTAAAACAGATTATAATTGAATGTTAGCCTCAGGAAACGTGAAACGAAAGCCATCTATTGACAAGAAAAGTTCATTTATGGTCACTCATTCCTTTGAAAACGTTATTATTGGTTTTAAATGGATTTATAATCTCATTATTGATTTTAAGTTCAATTTTCTTACAATTTTGTTTAAAACAGAATATAATTGAATGTTTTCCTCGAGAAACATGACGCGAAAACCATCCATTGACAACAAAAGTTTATTTATAGTCACTCATGCCTTCGGAAGCCTAATTACTCGCTTTAAATAGTTTTATAGTCTCATTGTTGATTTTAAGTTGAATATTCTTATATTTTTGGTTAACGAAGATTGTAATTGAATGTTTGCCTCGGGAAACGTGAAGCGAAAGCCATCTATTGACAAGAAAAGTTCATTTATAGTCACTCATTCCTTTGAAAGCGTTATTATTGGTTTTAAATGGATTTATAATCTGATTATGGATTTTAAGTTCAATTTTCTTATAATTTTGGTTAAAACAGAATATATTTGAATGTTTACCTCGAGAAACGTGAAGCGAAAGCCATCTATTGACAAGAAAAGTTCATTTATGGTCACTCATTCATTTGAAAGCGTTATTGTTGGTTTTAAATGGATTTATAATCTCATTATTGATTTTAAGTTCAATTTTCTTACAATTTTGTTTAAAACAGAATATAATTGAATGTTTGCCTCGAGAAACGTGACACGAAAGCCATCCATTGACAACAAAAGTTTATTTATAGTCACTCATGCCTTCGGAAGCCTTATTACCTGCTTTAAATAGTTTTATAGTCTCATTATTGATTTTAAAGTTAATATTCTTACATTTTCGGTTAAAACAGATTATAATTGAATGTTAGCCTCAGCAAACGTGAAACGAAAGCCATCTATTGACAAGAAAAGTTCATTTATAGTCACTCATTCCTTTGAAAGCGTTATTATTGGTTTTAAATGGATTTATAATCTCATTATTGATTTTAAGTTCAATTTTCTTACAATTTTGTTTAAAACAGAATATAATTGAATGTTTTCCTTGAGAAACATGACGCGAAAACCATCCATTGACAACAAAAGTTTATTTATAGTCACTCATGCCTTCGGAAGCCTTATTACTCGCTTTAAATAGTTTTATAGTCTCATTGTTGATTTTCAGTTGAATATTCTTACATTGTTGGTTAACAAAGATTGTAATTGAATGTTTGCCTCGGGAAACGTGAAGCGAAAGCAATCTATTGACAAGAAAAGTTCATTTATAGTCACTCATTCCTTTGAAAGCATTATTATTGGTTTTAAATGGATTTATAATCTGATTATGAATTTTAAGTTCAATTTTCTTATAATTTTCGTTAAAACAGAATATAATTGAATGTTTACCTCGAGAAACGTGAAGCGAAAGCCATCTATTGACAAGAAAAGTTCATTTATGGTCACTCATTCCTTTGAAAGCGTTATTATTGGTTTTAAATGGATTTATAATCTCATTATTGATTTTAAGTTCAATTTTCTTACAATTTTGTTTAAAACAGAATATAATTGAATGTTTGCCTCGAGAAATGTGACGCGAAAGCCATCGATTGACAACAAAAGTTTATTTATAGTCACTCATGCCTTTGGAAGCCTTATTACCCGCTTTAAATAGTTTTATAGTCTCATTATTGATTTTAAGTTGAATATTCTTACATTTTTGGTTAAAACAGATTATAATTGAATGTTAGCCTCAGGAAACGTGAAACGAAAGCCATCTATTGACAAGAAAAAGTTCATTTATAGTCACTCATTCCTTTGAAAGCGTTATTATTGGTTTTAAATGGATTTATAATCTCATTATTGATTTTGAGTTCAATTTTCTTACAATTTTGTTTAAAACAGAATATAATTGAATGTTTTCCTCGAGAAACATGACGCGAAAACCATCCATTGACAACAAAAGTTTATTTATAGTCACTCATGCCTTTGGAAGCCTTATTACCCGCTTTAAATAGTTTTATAGTCTCATTATTGATTTTAAGTTGAATATTCTTACATTTTTGGTTAAAACAGATTATAATTGAATGTTAGCCTCAGGAAACGTGAAACGAAAGCCATCTATTGACAAGAAAAAGTTCATTTATAGTCACTCATTCCTTTGAAAGCGTTATTATTGGTTTTAAATGGATTTATAATCTCATTAATTATTTTAAGTTCAATTTTCTTACAATTTTGTTTAAAACAGAATATAATTGAATGTTTGCCTCGAGAAACGTGACGCGAAAGCCATCTATTCACAAGAAAAGTTCATTTACGGTCACTCATTCCTTTGAAAGCGTTATTATTGGTTTTAAATGGATTTATAATCTCAGTATTGATTTTAAGTTCAATTTTCTTACAATTTTATTTAAAACAGAATATAATTGAACGTTTACCTCGAGAAACGTGAAGCGAAAGCCATCTATTGACAAAAAAAATTCATTTATGGTCACTCATTCCTTTGAAAGCATTATTATTTGTTTTAAATGGATTTATAATCTCATTATTGATTTTAAGTTCAATTTTCTTACAATTTTGTTTAAAACAGAATATAATTGAATGTTTGCCTCGAGAAACGTGACGTGAAAGCCATCCATTGACAACAAAAGTTTATTTATAGTCACTCATGCCTTCGGAAGCCTTATTACCCGCTTTAAATAGTTTTATAGTCTCATTATTGATTTTAAGTTAAATATTCTTACATTTTTGGTTAAAACAGATTATAATTGAATGTTAGCCTCAGCAAACGTGAAACGAAAGCCATCTATTGACAAGAAAAAGTTCATTTATAGTCACTCATTCCTTTGAAAGCGTTATTATTGGTTTTAAATGGATTTATAATCTCATTACTGATTTTGAGTTCAATTTTCTTACAATTTTGTTTAAAACAGAATATAATTGAATGTTTTCCTCGAGAAACATGACGCGAAAATCATCCATTGACAACAAAAGTTTATTTATAGTCACTCATGTCTTCGGAAGCCTTATTACTCGCTTTAAATAGTTTTATAGTCTCATTGTTGATTTTAAGTTGAATATTCTTATATTTTTGGTTAACGAAGATTGTAATTGAATGTTTGCCTCGGGAAACGTGAAGCGAAAGCCATCTATTGACAAGAAAAGTTCATTTATAGTAACTCATTCCTTTGAAAGCGTTATTATTGGTTTTTAATGGATTTATAATCTGATTATGGATTTTAAGTTCAATTTTCTTATAATTTTGGATAAAACAGAATATAATTGAATGTTTACCTCGAGAAACGTGAAGCGAAAGCCATCTATTGACAAGAAAAGTTCATTTATGGTCACTCATTCCTTTGAAAGCGTTATTACTGGTTTTAAATGGATTTATAATCTCATTATTGATTTTAAGTTCAATTTTCTTACAATTTTGTTTAAAACATAATATAATTGAATGTTTGCCTCGAGAAACGTGACGCGAAAGCCATCCATTGACAAGAAAAGTTCATTTATGGTCACTCATTCCTTTGAAAGCGTTATTATTAGTTTTAAATGGATTTATAATCTCATTATTGATTTTAAGTTCAATTTTCTTACAATTTTGTTTAAAACAGAATATAATTGAATGTTTTCCTCGAGAAACATGACGCGAAAACCATCCATTGACAACAAAAGTTTATTTATAGTCACTCATGCCTTCGGAAGCCTTATTACTCGCTTTAAATAGTTTTATAGTCTCATTGTTGATTTTAAGTTGAATATTCTTATATTTTTGGTTAACGAAGATTGTAATTGAATGTTTGCCTCGGGAAACGTGAAGCGAAAGCCATCTATTGACAAGAAAAGTTCATTTATAGTAACTCATTCCTTTGAAAGCGTTATTATTGGTTTTTAATGGATTTATAATCTGATTATGGATTTTAAGTTCAATTTTCTTATAATTTTGGATAAAACAGAATATAATTGAATGTTTACCTCGAGAAACGTGAAGCGAAAGCCATCTATTGACAAGAAAAGTTCATTTATGGTCACTCATTCCTTTGAAAGCGTTATTACTGGTTTTAAATGGATTTATAATCTCATTATTGATTTTAAGTTCAATTTTCTTACAATTTTGTTTAAAACATAATATAATTGAATGTTTGCCTCGAGAAACGTGACGCGAAAGCCATCCATTGACAAGAAAAGTTCATTTATGGTCACTCATTCCTTTGAAAGCGTTATTATTAGTTTTAAATGGATTTATAATCTCATTATTGATTTTAAGTTCAATTTTCTTACAATTTTGTTTAAAACAGAATATAATTGAATGTTTTCCTCGAGAAACATGACGCGAAAACCATCCATTGACAACAAAAGTTTATTTATAGTCACTCATGCCTTCGGAAGCCTTATTACTCGCTTTAAATAGTTTTATAGTCTCATTGTTGATTTTAAGTTGAATATTCTTATATTTTTGGTTAACGAAGATTGTAATTGAATGTTTGCCTTGGGAAACGTGAAGCGAAAGCCATCTATTGACAAGAAAAGTTCATTTATGGTCACTCATTCCTTTGAAAGCGTTATTATTGGTTTTAAATGGATTTATAATCTCATTATTGATTTTAAGTTCAATTTTCTTACAATTTTCTTTAAAACAAAATATAATTGAATGTTTTCCTCGAGAAACGTGAAGCGAAAGCCATCTATTGACAAGAAAAGTTCATTTATGGTCACTCATTCCTTTGAAAGCGTTATTATTAATTTTAAATGGATTTATAATCTCATTATTGATTTTAAGTTCAATTTTCTTACAATTTTGTTTAAAACAGAATATAATTGAATGTTTTCCTCGAGAAACATGACGCGAAAACCATCCATTGACAACAAAAGTTTATTTATAGTCACTCATGCCTTCGGAAGCCTTATTACTCACTTTAAATAGTTTTATAGTCTCATTGTTGATTTTCAGTTGAATATTCTTACATTTTTGGTTAACAAAGATTGTAATTGAATGTTTGCCTCGGGAAACGTGAAGCGAAAGCCATCTATTGATAAGAAAAGTTCATTTATAGTCACTCATTCCTTTGAAAGCGTTATTATTGGTTTTAAATGGATTTATAATCTGATTATGAATTTTAAGTTCAATTTTCTTATAATTTTTGTTAAAACAGAATATAATTGAATGTTTACCTCGAGAAACGTGAAGCGAAAGCCATCTATTGACAAGAAAAGTTCATTTATGGTCACTCATTCCTTTGAAAGCGTTATTATTTGTTTTAAATGGATTTATAATCTCATTATTGATTTTAAGTTCAATTTTCTTACAATTTTGTTTAAAACAGAATATAATTGAATGTTTTCCTCGAGAAACATGACGCGAAAACCATCCATTGACAACAAAAGTTTATTTATAGTCACTCATGCCTTCGGAAGCCTAATTACTCGCTTTAAATAGTTTTATAGTCTCATTGTTGATTTTAAGTTGAATATTCTTATATTTTTGGTTAACGAAGATTCTAATTGAATGTTTGCCTCGGGAAACGTGAAGCGAAAGCCATCTATTGACAAGAAAAGTTCATTTATAGTCACTCATTCCTTTGAAAGCGTTATTATTGGTTTTAAATGGATTTATAATCTGATTATGGATTTTAAGTTCAATTTTCTTATAATTTTGGTTAAAACAGAATATATTTGAATGTTTACCTCGAGAAACGTGAAGCGAAAGCCATCTATTGACAAGAAAAGTTCATTTATGGTCACTCATTCATTTGAAAGCGTTATTGTTGGTTTTAAATGGATTTATAATCTCATTATTGATTTTAAGTTCAATTTTCTTACAATTTTGTTTAAAACAGAATATAATTGAATGTTTGCCTCGAGAAACGTGACACGAAAGCCATCCATTGACAACAAAAGTTTATTTATAGTCACTCATGCCTTCGGAAGCCTTATTACCTGCTTTAAATAGTTTTATAGTCTCATTATTGATTTTAAGGTTAATATTCTTACATTTTTGGTTAAAACAGATTATAATTGAATGTTAGCCTCAGCAAACGTGAAACGAAAGCCATCTATTGACAAGAAAAGTTCATTTATAGTCACTCATTCCTTTGAAAGCGTTATTATTGGTTTTAAATGGATTTATAATCTCATTATTGATTTTAAGTTCAATTTTCTTACAATTTTGTTTAAAACAGAATATAATTGAATGTTTTCCTCGAGAAACATGACGCGAAAACCATCTATTGACGACAAAAGTTTATTTATAGTCACTCATGCCTTCGGAAGCCTTATTACTCGCTTTAAAGAGTTTTATAGTCTCATTATTGATTTTAAGGTTAATATTCTTACATTTTTGGTTAAAACAGATTATAATTGAATGTTAGCCTCAGGAAACGTGAAACGAAAGCCATCTATTGACAAGAAAAGTTCATTTATAGTCACTCATTCCTTTGAAAGCGTTATTATTGGTTTTAAATGGATTTATAATCTCATTATTGATTTTAAGTTCAATTTTCTTACAATTTTGTTTAAAACAGAATATAATTGAATGTTTGCCTCGAGAAACGTGACGCGAAAGCCATCCATTGAAAACAAAAGTTTATTTATAGTCACTCATGCCTTCGGAAGCCTTATTACCCGCTTTAAATAGTTTTATAGTCTCTTTATTGATTTTAAGTTGAATATTCTTACATTTTTGGTTAAAACAGATTATAATTGAATGTTAGCCTCAGGAAACGTGAAACGAAAGCCATCTATTGACAAGAAAAGTTCATTTATAGTCACTCATTCCTTTGAAAGCGTTATTATTGGTTTTAAATGGATTTATAATCTCATTATTGATTTTAAGTTCAATTTTCTTACAATTTTGTTTAAAACAGAATATAATTGAATGTTTTCCTTGAGAAACATGACGCGAAAACCATCCATTGACAACAAAAGTTTATTTATAGTCACTCATGCCTTCGGAAGCCTTATTACTCGCTTTAAATAGTTTTATAGTCTCATTGTTGATTTTCAGTTGAATATTCTTACATTTTTGGTTAACAAAGATTGTAATTGAATGTTTGCCTCGGGAAACGTGAAGCGAAAGCCATCTATTGAAAAGAAAAGTTCATTTATAGTCACTCATTCCTTTGAAAGCATTATTATTGGTTTTAAATGGATTTATAATCTGATTATGAATTTTAAGTTCAATTTTCTTATAATTTTCGTTAAAACAGAATATAATTGAATGTTTACCTCGAGAAACGAGAAGCGAAAGCCATCTATTGACAAGAAAAGTTCATTTATGGTCACTCATTCCTTTGAAAGCGTTATTATTGGTTTTAAATGGATTTATAATCTCATTATTGATTTTAAGTTCAATTTTCTTACAATTTTGTTTAAAACAGAATATAATTGAATGTTTGCCTCGAGAAACGTGACGCGAAAGCCATCCATTGACAACAAAAGTTTATTTATAGTCACTCATGCCTTTGGAAGCCTTATTACCCGCTTTAAATAGTTTTATAGTCTCATTATTGATTTTAAGTTGAATATTCTTACATTTTTGGTTAAAACAGATTATAATTGAATGTTAGCCTCAGGAAACGTGAAACGAAAGCCATCTGTTGACAAGAAAAGTTCATTTATGGTCACTCATTCCTTTGAAAGCGTTATTATTGGTTTTAAATGGATTTATAATCTCATTAATTATTTTAAGTTCAATTTTCTTACAATTTTGTTTAAAACAGAATATGATTGAATGTTTGCCTCGAGAAACGTGACGCGAAAGCCATCTATTGACAAGAAAAGTTCATTTATGGTCACTCATTCCTTTGAAAGCGTTATTATTGGTTTTAAATGGATTTATAATCTCAGTATTGATTTTAAGTTCAATTTTCTTACAATTTTGTTTAAAACAGAATATAATTGAATGTTTACCTCGAGAAACGTGAAGCGAAAGCCATCTATTGACAAAAAAAATTCATTTATGGTCACTCATTCCTTTGAAAGCATTATTATTTGTTTTAAATGGATTTATAATCTCATTATTGATTTTAAGTTCAATTTTCTTACAATTTTGTTTAAAACAGAATATAATTGAATGTTTGCCTCGAGAAACGTGACGCGAAAGCCATCCATTGACAACAAAAGTTTATTTATAGTCACTCATGCCTTCGGAAGCCTTATTACCCGCTTTAAATAGTTTTATAGTCTCTTTATTGATTTTAAGTTGAATATTCTTACATTTTTGGTTAAAACAGATTATAATTGAATGTTAGCCTCAGGAAACGTGAAGCGAAAGCCATCTATTGAAAAGAAAAGTTCATTTATAGTCACTCATTCCTTTGAAAGCATTATTATTGGTTTTAAATGGATTTATAATCTGATTATGAATTTTAAGTTCAATTTTCTTATAATTTTCGTTAAAACAGAATATAATTGAATGTTTACCTCGAGAAACGAGAAGCGAAAGCCATCTATTGACAAGAAAAGTTCATTTATGGTCACTCATTCCTTTGAAAGCGTTATTATTGGTTTTAAATGGATTTATAATCTCATTATTGATTTTAAGTTCAATTTTCTTACAATTTTGTTTAAAACAGAATATAATTGAATGTTTGCCTCGAGAAACGTGACGCGAAAGCCATCCATTGACAACAAAAGTTTATTTATAGTCACTCATGCCTTTGGAAGCCTTATTACCCGCTTTAAATAGTTTTATAGTCTCATTATTGATTTTAAGTTGAATATTCTTACATTTTTGGTTAAAACAGATTATAATTGAATG
This sequence comes from Theobroma cacao, assembly GCF_053813885.1. Classification (NCBI taxonomy): domain Eukaryota; kingdom Viridiplantae; phylum Streptophyta; class Magnoliopsida; order Malvales; family Malvaceae; genus Theobroma; species Theobroma cacao. The sequence goes on from NC_142647.1 coordinate 21,557,801, forward strand.
TTAGCCTCAGGAAACGTGAAACGAAAGCCATCTGTTGACAAGAAAAGTTCATTTATGGTCACTCATTCCTTTGAAAGCGTTATTATTGGTTTTAAATGGATTTATAATCTCATTAATTATTTTAAGTTCAATTTTCTTACAATTTTGTTTAAAACAGAATATAATTGAATGTTTGCCTCGAGAAACGTGACGCGAAAGCCATCTATTGACAAGAAAAGTTCATTTATGGTCACTCATTCCTTTGAAAGCGTTATTATTGGTTTTAAATGGATTTATAATCTCAGTATTGATTTTAAGTTCAATTTTCTTACAATTTTGTTTAAAACAGAATATAATTGAATGTTTACCTCGAGAAACGTGAAGCGAAAGCCATCTATTGACAAAAAAAATTCATTTATGGTCACTCATTCCTTTGAAAGCATTATTATTTGTTTTAAATGGATTTATAATCTCATTATTGATTTTAAGTTCAATTTTCTTACAATTTTGTTTAAAACAGAATATAATTGAATGTTTGCCTCGAGAAACGTGACGCGAAAGCCATCCATTGACAACAAAAGTTTATTTATAGTCACTCATGCCTTCGGAAGCCTTATTACCCGCTTTAAATAGTTTTATAGTCTCATTATTGATTTTAAGTTAAATATTCTTACATTTTTGGTTAAAACAGATTATAATTGAATGTTAGCCTCAGGAAACGTGAAACGAAAGCCATCTATTGACAAGAAAAAGTTCATTTATAGTCACTCATTCCTTTGAAAGCGTTATTATTGGTTTTAAATGGATTTATAATCTCATTATTGATTTTGAGTTCAATTTTCTTACAATTTTGTTTAAAACAGAATATAATTGAATGTTTTCCTCGAGAAACATGACGCGAAAACCATCCATTGACAACAAAAGTTTATTTATAGTCACTCATGTCTTCGGAAGCCTTATTACTCGCTTTAAATAGTTTTATAGTCTCATTGTTGATTTTAAGTTGAATATTCTTATATTTTTGGTTAACGAAGATTGTAATTGAATGTTTGCCTCGGGAAACGTGAAGCGAAAGCCATCTATTGACAAGAAAAGTTCATTTATAGTAACTCATTCCTTTGAAAGCGTTATTATTGGTTTTTAATGGATTTATAATCTGATTATGGATTTTAAGTTCAATTTTCTTATAATTTTGGATAAAACAGAATATAATTGAATGTTTACCTCGAGAAACATGAAGCGAAAGCCATCTATTGACAAGAAAAGTTCATTTATGGTCACTCATTCCTTTGAAAGCGTTATTACTGATTTTAAATGGATTTATAATCTCATTATTGATTTTAAGTTCAATTTTCTTACAATTTTGTTTAAAACATAATATAATTGAATGTTTGCCTCGAGAAACGTGACGCGAAAGCCATCCATTGACAAGAAAAGTTCATTTATGGTCACTCATTCCTTTGAAAGCGTTATTATTAGTTTTAAATGGATTTATAATCTCATTATTGATTTTAAGTTCAATTTTCTTACAATTTTGTTTAAAACAGAATATAATTGAATGTTTTCCTCGAGAAACATGACGCGAAAACCATCCATTGACAACAAAAGTTTATTTATAGTCACTCATGCCTTCGGAAGCCTTATTACTCGCTTTAAATAGTTTTATAGTCTCATTGTTGATTTTAAGTTGAATATTCTTATATTTTTGGTTAACGAAGATTGTAATTGAATGTTTGCCTCGGGAAACGTGAAGCGAAAGCCATCTATTGACAAGAAAAGTTCATTTATAGTAACTCATTCCTTTGAAAGCGTTATTATTGGTTTTTAATGGATTTATAATCTGATTATGGATTTTAAGTTCAATTTTCTTATAATTTTGGATAAAACAGAATATAATTGAATGTTTACCTCGAGAAACGTGAAGCGAAAGCCATCTATTGACAAGAAAAGTTCATTTATGGTCACTCATTCCTTTGAAAGCGTTATTACTGGTTTTAAATGGATTTATAATCTCATTATTGATTTTAAGTTCAATTTTCTTACAATTTTGTTTAAAACATAATATAATTGAATGTTTGCCTCGAGAAACGTGACGCGAAAGCCATCCATTGACAAGAAAAGTTCATTTATGGTCACTCATTCCTTTGAAAGCGTTATTATTAGTTTTAAATGGATTTATAATCTCATTATTGATTTTAAGTTCAATTTTCTTACAATTTTGTTTAAAACAGAATATAATTGAATGTTTTCCTCGAGAAACATGACGCGAAAACCATCCATTGACAACAAAAGTTTATTTATAGTCACTCATGCCTTCGGAAGCCTTATTACTCGCTTTAAATAGTTTTATAGTCTCATTGTTGATTTTAAGTTGAATATTCTTATATTTTTGGTTAACGAAGATTGTAATTGAATGTTTGCCTTGGGAAACGTGAAGCGAAAGCCATCTATTGACAAGAAAAGTTCATTTATGGTCACTCATTCCTTTGAAAGCGTTATTATTGGTTTTAAATGGATTTATAATCTCATTATTGATTTTAAGTTCAATTTTCTTACAATTTTCTTTAAAACAAAATATAATTGAATGTTTTCCTCGAGAAACGTGAAGCGAAAGCCATCTATTGACAAGAAAAGTTCATTTATGGTCACTCATTCCTTTGAAAGCGTTATTATTAATTTTAAATGGATTTATAATCTCATTATTGATTTTAAGTTCAATTTTCTTACAATTTTGTTTAAAACAGAATATAATTGAATGTTTTCCTCGAGAAACATGACGCGAAAACCATCCATTGACAACAAAAGTTTATTTATAGTCACTCATGCCTTCGGAAGCCTTATTACTCACTTTAAATAGTTTTATAGTCTCATTGTTGATTTTCAGTTGAATATTCTTACATTTTTGGTTAACAAAGATTGTAATTGAATGTTTGCCTCGGGAAACGTGAAGCGAAAGCCATCTATTGATAAGAAAAGTTCATTTATAGTCACTCATTCCTTTGAAAGCGTTATTATTGGTTTTAAATGGATTTATAATCTGATTATGAATTTTAAGTTCAATTTTCTTATAATTTTTGTTAAAACAGAATATAATTGAATGTTTACCTCGAGAAACGTGAAGCGAAAGCCATCTATTGACAAGAAAAGTTCATTTATGGTCACTCATTCCTTTGAAAGCGTTATTATTTGTTTTAAATGGATTTATAATCTCATTATTGATTTTAAGTTCAATTTTCTTACAATTTTGTTTAAAACAGAATATAATTGAATGTTTTCCTCGAGAAACATGACGCGAAAACCATCCATTGACAACAAAAGTTTATTTATAGTCACTCATGCCTTCGGAAGCCTAATTACTCGCTTTAAATAGTTTTATAGTCTCATTGTTGATTTTAAGTTGAATATTCTTATATTTTTGGTTAACGAAGATTCTAATTGAATGTTTGCCTCGGGAAACGTGAAGCGAAAGCCATCTATTGACAAGAAAAGTTCATTTATAGTCACTCATTCCTTTGAAAGCGTTATTATTGGTTTTAAATGGATTTATAATCTGATTATGGATTTTAAGTTTAATTTTCTTATAATTTTGGTTAAAACAGAATATATTTGAATGTTTACCTCGAGAAACGTGAAGCGAAAGCCATCTATTGACAAGAAAAGTTCATTTATGGTCACTCATTCATTTGAAAGCGTTATTGTTGGTTTTAAATGGATTTATAATCTCATTATTGATTTTAAGTTCAATTTTCTTACAATTTTGCTTAAAACAGAATATAATTGAATGTTTGCCTCGAGAAACGTGACACGAAAGCCATCCATTGACAACAAAAGTTTATTTATAGTCACTCATGCCTTCGGAAGCCTTATTACCTGCTTTAAATAGTTTTATAGTCTCATTATTGATTTTAAGGTTAATATTCTTACATTTTTGGTTAAAACAGATTATAATTGAATGTTAGCCTCAGCAAACGTGAAACGAAAGCCATCTATTGACAAGAAAAGTTCATTTATAGTCACTCATTCCTTTGAAAGCGTTATTATTGGTTTTAAATGGATTTATAATCTCATTATTGATTTTAAGTTCAATTTTCTTACAATTTTGTTTAAAACAGAATATAATTGAATGTTTTCCTCGAGAAACATGACGCGAAAACCATCTATTGACGACAAAAGTTTATTTATAGTCACTCATGCCTTCGGAAGCCTTATTACTCGCTTTAAAGAGTTTTATAGTCTCATTATTGATTTTAAGGTTAATATTCTTACATTTTTGGTTAAAACAGATTATAATTGAATGTTAGCCTCAGGAAACGTGAAACGAAAGCCATCTATTGACAAGAAAAGTTCATTTATAGTCACTCATTCCTTTGAAAGCGTTATTATTGGTTTTAAATGGATTTATAATCTCATTATTGATTTTAAGTTCAATTTTCTTACAATTTTGTTTAAAACAGAATATAATTGAATGTTTGCCTCGAGAAACGTGACGCGAAAGCCATCCATTGAAAACAAAAGTTTATTTATAGTCACTCATGCCTTCGGAAGCCTTATTACCCGCTTTAAATAGTTTTATAGTCTCTTTATTGATTTTAAGTTGAATATTCTTACATTTTTGGTTAAAACAGATTATAATTGAATGTTAGCCTCAGGAAACGTGAAACGAAAGCCATCTATTGACAAGAAAAGTTCATTTATAGTCACTCATTCCTTTGAAAGCGTTATTATTGGTTTTAAATGGATTTATAATCTCATTATTGATTTTAAGTTCAATTTTCTTACAATTTTGTTTAAAACAGAATATAATTGAATGTTTTCCTTGAGAAACATGACGCGAAAACCATCCATTGACAACAAAAGTTTATTTATAGTCACTCATGCCTTCGGAAGCCTTATTACTCGCTTTAAATAGTTTTATAGTCTCATTGTTGATTTTAAGTTGAATATTCTTATATTTTTGGTTAACGAAGATTGTAATTGAATGTTTGCCTTGGGAAACGTGAAGCGAAAGCCATCTATTGACAAGAAAAGTTCATTTATGGTCACTCATTCCTTTGAAAGCGTTATTATTGGTTTTAAATGGATTTATAATCTCATTATTGATTTTAAGTTCAATTTTCTTACAATTTTCTTTAAAACAAAATATAATTGAATGTTTTCCTCGAGAAACGTGAAGCGAAAGCCATCTATTGACAAGAAAAGTTCATTTATGGTCACTCATTCCTTTGAAAGCGTTATTATTAATTTTAAATGGATTTATAATCTCATTATTGATTTTAAGTTCAATTTTCTTACAATTTTGTTTAAAACAGAATATAATTGAATGTTTTCCTCGAGAAATATGACGCGAAAACCATCCATTGACAACAAAAGTTTATTTATAGTCACTCATGCCTTCGGAAGCCTAATTACTCGCTTTAAATAGTTTTATAGTCTCATTGTTGATTTTAAGTTGAATATTCTTATATTTTTGGTTAACGAAGATTGTAATTGAATGTTTGCCTCGGGAAACGTGAAGCGAAAGCCATCTATTGACAAGAAAAGTTCATTTATAGTCACTCATTCCTTTGAAAGCGTTATTATTGGTTTTAAATGGATTTATAATCTGATTATGGATTTTAAGTTCAATTTTCTTATAATTTTGGTTAAAACAGAATATATTTGAATGTTTACCTCGAGAAACGTGAAGCGAAAGCCATCTATTGACAAGAAAAGTTCATTTATGGTCACTCATTCATTTGAAAGCGTTATTGTTGGTTTTAAATGGATTTATAATCTCATTATTGATTTTAAGTTCAATTTTCTTACAATTTTGTTTAAAACAGAATATAATTGAATGTTTGCCTCGAGAAACGTGACACGAAAGCCATCCATTGACAACAAAAGTTTATTTATAGTCACTCATGCCTTCGGAAGCCTTATTACCTGCTTTAAATAGTTTTATAGTCTCATTATTGATTTTAAGGTTAATATTCTTACATTTTTTGTTAAAACAGATTATAATTGAATGTTAGCCTCAGCAAACGTGAAACGAAAGCCATCTATTGACAAGAAAAGTTCATTTATAGTCACTCATTCCTTTGAAAGCGTTATTATTGGTTTTAAATGGATTTATAATCTCATTATTGATTTTAAGTTCAATTTTCTTACAATTTTGTTTAAAACAGAATATAATTGAATGTTTGCCTCGAGAAACGTGACGCGAAAGCCATCCATTGACAACAAAAGTTTATTTATAGTCACTCATGCCTTTGGAAGCCTTATTACCCGCTTTAAATAGTTTTATAGTCTCATTATTGATTTTAAGTTGAATATTCTTACATTTTTGGTTAAAACAGATTATAATTGAATGTTAGCCTCAGGAAACGTGAAACGAAAGCCATCTGTTGACAAGAAAAGTTCATTTATGGTCACTCATTCCTTTGAAAGCGTTATTATTGGTTTTAAATGGATTTATAATCTCATTAATTATTTTAAGTTCAATTTTCTTACAATTTTGTTTAAAACAGAATATAATTGAATGTTTGCCTCGAGAAACGTGACGCGAAAGCCATCTATTGACAAGAAAAGTTCATTTATGGTCACTCATTCCTTTGAAAGCGTTATTATTGGTTTTAAATGGATTTATAATCTCAGTATTGATTTTAAGTTCAATTTTCTTACAATTTTGTTTAAAACAGAATATAATTGAATGTTTACCTCGAGAAACGTGAAGCGAAAGCCATCTATTGACAAAAAAAATTCATTTATGGTCACTCATTCCTTTGAAAGCATTATTATTTGTTTTAAATGGATTTATAATCTCATTATTGATTTTAAGTTCAATTTTCTTACAATTTTGTTTAAAACAGAATATAATTGAATGTTTGCCTCGAGAAACGTGAAGCGAAAGCCATCCATTGACAACAAAAGTTTATTTATAGTCACTCATGCCTTCGGAAGCCTTATTACCCGCTTTAAATAGTTTTATAGTCTCATTATTGATTTTAAGTTAAATATTCTTACATTTTTGGTTAAAACAGATTATAATTGAATGTTAGCCTCAGGAAACGTGAAACGAAAGCCATCTATTGACAAGAAAAAGTTCATTTATAGTCACTCATTCCTTTGAAAGCGTTATTATTGGTTTTAAATGGATTTATAATCTCATTATTGATTTTGAGTTCAATTTTCTTACAATTTTGTTTAAAACAGAATATAATTGAATGTTTTCCTCGAGAAACATGACGCGAAAACCATCCATTGACAACAAAAGTTTATTTATAGTCACTCATGTCTTCGGAAGCCTTATTACTCGCTTTAAATAGTTTTATAGTCTCATTGTTGATTTTAAGTTGAATATTCTTATATTTTTGGTTAACGAAGATTGTAATTGAATGTTTGCCTCGGGAAACGTGAAGCGAAAGCCATCTATTGACAAGAAAAGTTCATTTATAGTAACTCATTCCTTTGAAAGCGTTATTATTGGTTTTTAATGGATTTATAATCTGATTATGGATTTTAAGTTCAATTTTCTTATAATTTTGGATAAAACAGAATATAATTGAATGTTTACCTCGAGAAACATGAAGCGAAAGCCATCTATTGACAAGAAAAGTTCATTTATGGTCACTCATTCCTTTGAAAGCGTTATTACTGATTTTAAATGGATTTATAATCTCATTATTGATTTTAAGTTCAATTTTCTTACAATTTTGTTTAAAACATAATATAATTGAATGTTTGCCTCGAGAAACGTGACGCGAAAGCCATCCATTGACAAGAAAAGTTCATTTATGGTCACTCATTCCTTTGAAAGCGTTATTATTAGTTTTAAATGGATTTATAATCTCATTATTGATTTTAAGTTCAATTTTCTTACAATTTTGTTTAAAACAGAATATAATTGAATGTTTTCCTCGAGAAACATGACGCGAAAACCATCCATTGACAACAAAAGTTTATTTATAGTCACTCATGCCTTCGGAAGCCTTATTACTCGCTTTAAATAGTTTTATAGTCTCATTGTTGATTTTAAGTTGAATATTCTTACATTTTTGGTTAACGAAGATTGTAATTGAATGTTTGCCTCGGGAAACGTGAAGCGAAAGCCATCTATTGACAAGAAAAGTTCATTTATAGTAACTCATTCCTTTGAAAGCGTTATTATTGGTTTTTAATGGATTTATAATCTGATTATGGATTTTAAGTTCAATTTTCTTATAATTTTGGATAAAACAGAATATAATTGAATGTTTACCTCGAGAAACGTGAAGCGAAAGCCATCTATTGACAAGAAAAGTTCATTTATGGTCACTCATTCCTTTGAAAGCGTTATTACTGGTTTTAAATGGATTTATAATCTCATTATTGATTTTAAGTTCAATTTTCTTACAATTTTGTTTAAAACATAATATAATTGAATGTTTGCCTCGAGAAACGTGACGCGAAAGCCATCCATTGACAAGAAAAGTTCATTTATGGTCACTCATTCCTTTGAAAGCGTTATTATTAGTTTTAAATGGATTTATAATCTCATTATTGATTTTAAGTTCAATTTTCTTACAATTTTGTTTAAAACAGAATATAATTGAATGTTTTCCTCGAGAAACATGACGCGAAAACCATCCATTGACAACAAAAGTTTATTTATAGTCACTCATGCCTTCGGAAGCCTTATTACTCGCTTTAAATAGTTTTATAGTCTCATTGTTGATTTTAAGTTGAATATTCTTATATTTTTGGTTAACGAAGATTGTAATTGAATGTTTGCCTTGGGAAACGTGAAGCGAAAGCCATCTATTGACAAGAAAAGTTCATTTATGGTCACTCATTCCTTTGAAAGCGTTATTATTGGTTTTAAATGGATTTATAATCTCATTATTGATTTTAAGTTCAATTTTCTTACAATTTTCTTTAAAACAAAATATAATTGAATGTTTTCCTCGAGAAACGTGAAGCGAAAGCCATCTATTGACAAGAAAAGTTCATTTATGGTCACTCATTCCTTTGAAAGCGTTATTATTAATTTTAAATGGATTTATAATCTCATTATTGATTTTAAGTTCAATTTTCTTACAATTTTGTTTAAAACAGAATATAATTGAATGTTTTCCTCGAGAAACATGACGCGAAAACCATCCATTGACAACAAAAGTTTATTTATAGTCACTCATGCCTTCGGAAGCCTTATTACTCACTTTAAATAGTTTTATAGTCTCATTGTTGATTTTCAGTTGAATATTCTTACATTTTTGGTTAACAAAGATTGTAATTGAATGTTTGCCTCGGGAAACGTGAAGCGAAAGCCATCTATTGATAAGAAAAGTTCATTTATAGTCACTCATTCCTTTGAAAGCGTTATTATTGGTTTTAAATGGATTTATAATCTGATTATGAATTTTAAGTTCAATTTTCTTATAATTTTTGTTAAAACAGAATATAATTGAATGTTTACCTCGAGAAACGTGAAGCGAAAGCCATCTATTGACAAGAAAAGTTCATTTATGGTCACTCATTCCTTTGAAAGCGTTATTATTTGTTTTAAATGGATTTATAATCTCATTATTGATTTTAAGTTCAATTTTCTTACAATTTTGTTTAAAACAGAATATAATTGAATGTTTTCCTCGAGAAACATGACGCGAAAACCATCCATTGACAACAAAAGTTTATTTATAGTCACTCATGCCTTCGGAAGCCTAATTACTCGCTTTAAATAGTTTTATAGTCTCATTGTTGATTTTAAGTTGAATATTCTTATATTTTTGGTTAACGAAGATTCTAATTGAATGTTTGCCTCGGGAAACGTGAAGCGAAAGCCATCTATTGACAAGAAAAGTTCATTTATAGTCACTCATTCCTTTGAAAGCGTTATTATTGGTTTTAAATGGATTTATAATCTGATTATGGATTTTAAGTTTAATTTTCTTATAATTTTGGTTAAAACAGAATATATTTGAATGTTTACCTCGAGAAACGTGAAGCGAAAGCCATCTATTGACAAGAAAAGTTCATTTATGGTCACTCATTCATTTGAAAGCGTTATTGTTGGTTTTAAATGGATTTATAATCTCATTATTGATTTTAAGTTCAATTTTCTTACAATTTTGCTTAAAACAGAATATAATTGAATGTTTGCCTCGAGAAACGTGACACGAAAGCCATCCATTGACAACAAAAGTTTATTTATAGTCACTCATGCCTTCGGAAGCCTTATTACCTGCTTTAAATAGTTTTATAGTCTCATTATTGATTTTAAGGTTAATATTCTTACATTTTTGGTTAAAACAGATTATAATTGAATGTTAGCCTCAGCAAACGTGAAACGAAAGCCATCTATTGACAAGAAAAGTTCATTTATAGTCACTCATTCCTTTGAAAGCGTTATTATTGGTTTTAAATGGATTTATAATCTCATTATTGATTTTAAGTTCAATTTTCTTACAATTTTGTTTAAAACAGAATATAATTGAATGTTTTCCTCGAGAAACATGACGCGAAAACCATCTATTGACGACAAAAGTTTATTTATAGTCACTCATGCCTTCGGAAGCCTTATTACTCGCTTTAAAGAGTTTTATAGTCTCATTATTGATTTTAAGGTTAATATTCTTACATTTTTGGTTAAAACAGATTATAATTGAATGTTAGCCTCAGGAAACGTGAAACGAAAGCCATCTATTGACAAGAAAAGTTCATTTATAGTCACTCATTCCTTTGAAAGCGTTATTATTGGTTTTAAATGGATTTATAATCTCATTATTGATTTTAAGTTCAATTTTCTTACAATTTTGTTTAAAACAGAATATAATTGAATGTTTGCGTCGAGAAACGTGACGCGAAAGCCATCCATTGAAAACAAAAGTTTATTTATAGTCACTCATGCCTTCGGAAGCCTTATTACCCGCTTTAAATAGTTTTATAGTCTCTTTATTGATTTTAAGTTGAATATTCTTACATTTTTGGTTAAAACAGATTATAATTGAATGTTAGCCTCAGGAAACGTGAAACGAAAGCCATCTATTGACAAGAAAAGTTCATTTATAGTCACTCATTCCTTTGAAAGCGTTATTATTGGTTTTAAATGGATTTATAATCTCATTATTGATTTTAAGTTCAATTTTCTTACAATTTTGTTTAAAACAGAATATAATTGAATGTTTTCCTTGAGAAACATGACGCGAAAACCATCCATTGACAACAAAAGTTTATTTATAGTCACTCATGCCTTCGGAAGCCTTATTACTCGCTTTAAATAGTTTTATAGTCTCATTGTTGATTTTAAGTTGAATATTCTTATATTTTTGGTTAACGAAGATTGTAATTGAATGTTTGCCTCGGGAAACGTGAAGCGAAAGCCATCTATTGACAAGAAAAGTTCATTTATGGTCACTCATTCCTTTGAAAGCGTTATTATTGGTTTTAAATGGATTTATAATCTCATTATTGATTTTAAGTTCAATTTTCTTACAATTTTCTTTAAAACAAAATATAATTGAATGTTTTCCTCGAGAAACGTGAAGCGAAAGCCATCTATTGACAAGAAAAGTTCATTTATGGTCACTCATTCCTTTGAAAGCGTTATTATTAATTTTAAATGGATTTATAATCTCATTATTGATTTTAAGTTCAATTTTCTTACAATTTTGTTTAAAACAGAATATAATTGAATGTTTTCCTCGAGAAATATGACGCGAAAACCATCCATTGACAACAAAAGTTTATTTATAGTCACTCATGCCTTCGGAAGCCTAATTACTCGCTTTAAATAGTTTTATAGTCTCATTGTTGATTTTAAGTTGAATATTCTTATATTTTTGGTTAACGAAGATTGTAATTGAATGTTTGCCTCGGGAAACGTGAAGCGAAAGCCATCTATTGACAAGAAAAGTTCATTTATAGTCACTCATTCCTTTGAAAGCGTTATTATTGGTTTTAAATGGATTTATAATCTGATTATGGATTTTAAGTTCAATTTTCTTATAATTTTGGTTAAAACAGAATATATTTGAATGTTTACCTCGAGAAACGTGAAGCGAAAGCCATCTATTGACAAGAAAAGTTCATTTATGGTCACTCATTCATTTGAAAGCGTTATTGTTGGTTTTAAATGGATTTATAATCTCATTATTGATTTTAAGTTCAATTTTCTTACAATTTTGTTTAAAACAGAATATAATTGAATGTTTGCCTCGAGAAACGTGACACGAAAGCCATCCATTGACAACAAAAGTTTATTTATAGTCACTCATGCCTTCGGAAGCCTTATTACCTGCTTTAAATAGTTTTATAGTCTCATTATTGATTTTAAGGTTAATATTCTTACATTTTTTGTTAAAACAGATTATAATTGAATGTTAGCCTCAGCAAACGTGAAACGAAAGCCATCTATTGACAAGAAAAGTTCATTTATAGTCACTCATTCCTTTGAAAGCGTTATTATTGGTTTTAAATGGATTTATAATCTCATTATTGATTTTAAGTTCAATTTTCTTACAATTTTGTTTAAAACAGAATATAATTGAATGTTTTCCTCGAGAAACATGACGCGAAAACCATCCATTGACGACAAAAGTTTATTTATAGTCACTCATGCCTTCGGAAGCCTTATTACTCGCTTTAAAGAGTTTTATAGTCTCATTATTGATTTTAAGGTTAATATTCTTACATTTTTGGTTAAAACAGATTATAATTGAATGTTAGCCTCAGGAAACGTGAAACGAAAGCCATCTATTGACAAGAAAAGTTCATTTATAGTCACTCATTCCTTTGAAAGCGTTATTATTGGTTTTAAATGGATTTATAATCTCATTATTGATTTTAAGTTCAATTTTCTTACAATTTTGTTTAAAACAGAATATAGTTGAATGTTTGCCTCGAGAAACGTGACGCGAAAGCCATCCATTGAAAACAAAAGTTTATTTATAGTCACTCATGCCTTCGGAAGCCTTATTACCCGCTTTAAATAGTTTTATAGTCTCTTTATTGATTTTAAGTTGAATATTCTTACATTTTTGGTTAAAAAAGATTATAATTGAATGTTAGCCTCAGGAAACGTGAAACGAAAGCCATCTATTGGCAAGAAAAGTTCATTTATAGTCACTCATTCCTTTGAAAGCGTTATTATTGGTTTTAAATGGATTTATAATCTCATTATTGATTTTAAGTTCAATTTTCTTACAATTTTGTTTAAAACAGAATATAATTGAATGTTTTCCTCGAGAAACATGACGCGAAAACCATCCATTGACAACAAAAGTTTATTTATAGTCACTCATGCCTTCGGAAGCCTTATTACTCGCTTTAAATAGTTTTATAGTCTCATTGTTGATTTTAAGTTGAATATTCTTACATTTTTGGTTAAAACAGATTATAATTGAATGTTAGCCTCAGGAAACGTGAAACGAAAGCCATCTATTGACAAGAAAAGTTCATTTATAGTCACTCATTCCTTTGAAAGCGTTATTATTGGTTTTAAATGGATTTATAATCTCATTATTGATTTTAAGTTCAATTTTCTTACAATTTTGTTTAAAACAGAATATAATTGAATGTTTTCCTTGAGAAACATGACGCGAAAACCATCCATTGACAACAAAAGTTTATTTATAGTCACTCATGCCTTCGGAAGCCTTATTACTCGCTTTAAATAGTTTTATAGTCTCATTGTTGATTTTCAGTTGAATATTCTTACATTTTTGGTTAACAAAGATTGTAATTGAATGTTTGCCTCGGGAAACGTGAAGCGAAAGCCATCTATTGACAAGAAAAGTTCATTTATAGTCACTCATTCCTTTGAAAGCATTATTATTGGTTTTAAATGGATTTATAATCTGATTATGAATTTTAAGTTCAATTTTCTTATAATTTTCGTTAAAACAGAATATAATTGAATGTTTACCTCGAGAAACGAGAAGCGAAAGCCATCTATTGACAAGAAAAGTTCATTTATGGTCACTCATTCCTTTGAAAGCGTTATTATTGGTTTTAAATGGATTTATAATCTCATTATTGATTTTAAGTTCAATTTTCTTACAATTTTGTTTAAAACAGAATATAATTGAATGTTTGCCTCGAGAAACGTGACGCGAAAGCCATCCATTGACAACAAAAGTTTATTTATAGTCACTCATGCCTTTGGAAGCCTTATTACCCGCTTTAAATAGTTTTATAGTCTCATTATTGATTTTAAGTTGAATATTCTTACATTTTTGGTTAAAACAGATTATAATTGAATGTTAGCCTCAGGAAACGTGAAACGAAAGCCATCTATTGACAAGAAAAGTTCATTTATGGTCACTCATTCCTTTGAAAGCGTTATTATTGGTTTTAAATGGATTTATAATCTCATTAATTATTTTAAGTTCAATTTTCTTACAATTTTGTTTAAAACAGAATATAATTGAATGTTTACCTCGAGAAACGTGACGCGAAAACCATCTATTGACAAGAAAAGTTCATTTATGGTCACTCATTCCTTTGAAAGCGTTATTATTGGTTTTAAATGGATTTATAATCTCAGTATTGATTTTAAGTTCAATTTTCTTACAATTTTGTTTAAAACAGAATATAATTGAATGTTTACCTCGAGAAACGTGAAGCGAAAGCCATCTATTGACAAAAAAAATTCATTTATGGTCACTCATTCCTTTGAAAGCATTATTATTTGTTTTAAATGGATTTATAATCTCATTATTGATTTTAAGTTCAATTTTCTTACAATTTTGTTTAAAACAGAATATAATTGAATGTTTGCCTCGAGAAACGTGACGCGAAAGCCATCCATTGACAACAAAAGTTTATTTATAGTCACTCATGCCTTCGGAAGCCTTATTACCCGCTTTAAATAGTTTTATAGTCTCATTATTGATTTTAAGTTAAATATTCTTACATTTTTGGTTAAAACAGATTATAATTGAATGTTAGCCTCAGGAAACGTGAAACGAAAGCCATCTATTGACAAAAAAAAGTTCATTTATAGTCACTCATTCCTTAGAAAGCGTTATTATTGGTTTTAAATGGATTTATAATCTCATTATTGATTTTGAGTTCAATTTTCTTACAATTTTGTTTAAAACAGAATATAATTGAATGTTTTCCTCGAGAAACATGACGCGAAAACCATCCATTGACAACAAAAGTTTATTTATAGTCACTCATGTCTTCGGAAGCCTTATTACTCGCTTTAAATAGTTTTATAGTCTCATTATTGATTTTAAGTTGAATATTCTTATATTTTTGGTTAACAAAGATTGTAATTGAATGTTTGCCTCGGGAAACGTGAAGCGAAAGCCATCTATTGACAAGAAAAGTTCATTTATAGTAACTCATTCCTTTGAAAGCGTTATTATTGGTTTTTAATGGATTTATAATCTGATTATGGATTTTAAGTTCAATTTTCTTATAATTTTGGATAAAACAGAATATAATTGAATGTTTACCTCGAGAAACGTGAAGCGAAAGCCATCTATTGACAAGAAAAGTTCATTTATGGTCACTCATTCCTTTGAAAGCGTTATTACTGGTTTTAAATGGATTTATAATCTTATTATTGATTTTAAGTTCAATTTTCTTACAATTTTGTTTAAAACATAATATAATTGAATGTTTGCCTCGAGAAACATGACGCGAAAGCCATCCATTGACAAGAAAAGTTCATTTATGGTCACTCATTCCTTTGAAAGCGTTATTATTAATTTTAAATGGATTTATAATCTCATTATTGATTTTAAGTTCAATTTTCTTACAATTTTGTTTAAAACAGAATATAATTGAATGTTTTCCTCGAGAAACATGACGCGAAAACCATCCATTGACAACAAAAGTTTATTTATAGTCACTCATGCCTTCGGAAGCCTTATTACTCGCTTTAAATAGTTTTATAGTCTCATTGTTGATTTTAAGTTGAATATTCTTATATTTTTGGTTTACGAAGATTGTAATTGAATGTTTGCCTCGGGAAACGTGAAGCGAAAGCCATCTATTGACAAGAAAAGTTCATTTATAGTAACTCATTCCTTTGAAAGCGTTATTATTGGTTTTTAATGGATTTATAATCTGATTATGGATTTTAAGTTCAATTTTCTTATAATTTTGGATAAAACAGAATATAATTGAATGTTTACCTCGAGAAACGTGAAGCGAAAGCCATCTATTGACAAGAAAAGTTCATTTATGGTCACTCATTCCTTTGAAAGCGTTATTACTGGTTTTAAATGGATTTATAATCTCATTATTGATTTTAAGTTCAATTTTCTTACAATTTTATTTAAAACATAATATAATTGAATGTTTGCCTCGAGAAACGTGACGCGAAAGCCATCCATTGACAAGAAAAGTTCATTTATGGTCACTCATTCCTCTGAAAGCGTTATTATTAGTTTTAAATGGATTTATAATCTCATTATTGATTTTAAGTTCAATTTTCTTACAATTTTGTTTAAAACAGAATATAATTGAATGTTTTCCTCGAGAAACATGACGCGAAAACCATCCATTGACAACAAAAGTTTATTTATAGTCGCTCATGCCTTCGGAAGCCTTATTACTCGCTTTAAATAGTTTTATAGTCTCATTGTTGATTTTAAGTTGAATATTCTTATATTTTTGGTTAACGAAGATTGTAATTGAATGTTTGCCTCGGGAAACGTGAAGCGAAAGCCATCTATTGACAAGAAAAGTTCATTTATGGTCACTCATTCCTTTGAAAGCGTTATTATTGGTTTTAAATGGATTTATAATCTCATTATTGATTTTAAGTTCAATTTTCTTACAATTTTCTTTAAAACAAAATATAATTGAATGTTTTCCTCGAGAAACGTGAAGCGAAAGCCATCTATTGACAAGAAAAGTTCATTTATGGTCACTCATTCCTTTGAAAACGTTATTATTAATTTTAAATGGATTTATAATCTCATTATTGATTTTAAGTTCAATTTTCTTACAATTTCGTTTAAAACAGAATATAATTGAATGTTTGCCTCGAGAAACGTGACACGAAAGCCATCTATTGACAACAAAAGTTTATTTATAGTCACTCATGCCTTCGGAAGCCTTATTACTCACTTTAAATAGTTTTATAGTCTCATTGTTGATTTTCAGTTGAATATTCTTACATTTTTGGTTAACAAAGATTGTAATTGAATGTTTGCCTCGGGAAACGTGAAGCGAAAGCCATCTATTGACAAGAAAAGTTCATTTATAGTCACTCATTCCTTTGAAAGCGTTATTATTGGTTTTAAATGGATTTATAATCTGATTATGAATTTTAAGTTCAATTTTCTTATAATTTTCGTTAAAACAGAATATAATTGAATGTTTACCTCGAGAAACGTGAAGCGAAAGCCATCTATTGACAAGAAAAGTTCATTTATGGTCACTCATTCCTTTGAAAGCGTTATTATTTGTTTTAAATGGATTTATAATCTCATTATTGATTTTAAGTTCAATTTTCTTACAATTTTGTTTAAAACAGAATATAATTGAATGTTTACCTCGAGAAACGTGACGCGAAAGCCATCCATTGACAACAAAAGTTTATTCATAGTCACTCTTGCCTTCGGAAGCCTTATTACTCGCTTTAAATAGTTTTATAGTCTCATTGTTGATTTTAAGTTGAATATTCTTACATTTTTGCTTAACAAAGATTGTAATTGAATGTTTGCCTCAGGAAACGTGAAGCGAAAGCCATCTATTGACAAGAAAAGTTCATTTATAGTCACTCATTCCTTTGAAAGCGTTATTATTGGTTTTAAATGGATTTATAATCTGATTATGGATTTTAAGTTCAATTTTCTTATAATTTTGGTTAAAACAGAATATATTTGAATGTTTACCTCGAGAAACGTGAAGCGAAAGCCATCTATTGACAAGAAAAGTTCATTTATGGTCACTCATTCCTTTGAAAGCATTATTATTGGTTTTAAATGGATTTATAATCTCATTATTGATTTTAAGTTCAATTTTCTTACAATTTTGTTTAAAACAGAATATAATTGAATGTTTGCCTCGACAAACGTGACACGAAAGCCATCCATTGACAACAAAAGTTTATTTATAGTCACTCATGCCTTCGGAAGCCTTATTACCTGCTTTAAATAGTTTTATAGTCTCAATATTGATTTTAAGGTTAATATTCTTACATTTTTGGTTAAAACAGATTATAATTGAATGTTAGCCTTAGGAAACGTGAAACGAAAGCCATCTATTGACAAGAAAAGTTCATTATAGTCACTCATTCCTTTGAAAGCGTTATTATTGGTTTTAAATGGATTTATAATCTCATTATTGATTTTAAGTTCAATTTTCTGACAATTCTGTTTAAAACAGAATATAATTGAATGTTTTCCTCGAGAAACATGACGCGAAAACCATCCATTGACGACAAAAGTTTATTTATAGTCACTCATGCCTTCGGAAGCCTTATTACTCGCTTTAAAGAGTTTTATAGTCTCATTGTTGATTTTAAGTTGAATATTCTTACATTTTTGGTTAACAAAGATTGTAATTGAATGTTTGCCTCGGGAAACGTGAAGCGAAAGCCATCTATTGACAAGAAAAGTTTATTTATAGTCACTCATTCCTTTGCAAGCGTTATTCTTGGTTTTAAATGGATTTATAATCTGATTATCGATTTTAAGTTCAATTTCCTTATAATTTTGGTTAAAACCGAATATAATTGAATGTTTACCTCGATAAACGTGAAGCGAAAGCCATCTATTGACAAGAAAAGTTCATTTATGGTCACTCATTCCTTTGAAAGCGTTATTATTGGTTTTAAATGGATTTATAATCTCATTATTGATTTTAAGTTCAATTTTCTTACAATTTTGTTTAAAACAGAATATAATTGAATGTTTTCCTCGAGAAACGTGAAGCGAAAGCCATCTATTGACAAGAAAAGTTCATTTATGGTCACTCATTCCTTTGAAAACGTTATTATTGGTTTTAAATGGATTTATAATCTCATTATTGATTTTAAGTTCAATTTTCTTACGATTTTGTTTAAAAAAGAATATAATTGAATGTTTACCTCGAGGAACGTGACGCGAAAGCAATCCATTGACAACAAAAGTTTATTTATAGTCACTCATGCCTTCGGAAGCCTGATTACCCGCTTTAAATAGTTTTATAGTCTCATTATTGATTTTAAGTTGAATATTCTTACATTTTTGGTTAAAACAAATTATAATTGAATGTTAGCCTCAGGAAACGGGAAACGAAAGCCATCTATTGACAAGAAAAGTTCATTTATAGTCACTCATTCCTTTGAAAGCGTTATTATTGGTTTTAAATGGATTTATAATCTCATTACTGATTTTAAGTTCATTTTTCTTACAATTTTGTTTAAAACAGAATATAATTGAATGTTTTCCTCGAGAAACGTGAAGCGAAAGCCATCTATTGACAAGAAAAGTTCATTTATGGTCACTCATTCCTTTGAAAACGTTATTATTGGTTTTAAATGGATTTATAATCTCATTATTGATTTTAAGTTCAATTTTCTTACAATTTTGTTTAAAACAGAATATAATTGAATGTTTACCTTGAGAAACGTGAAGCGAAAGCCATCTATTGACAAGAAAAGTTCATTTATGGTCACTCATTCCTTTGAAAACGTTATTATTGGTTTTAAATGGATTTATAATCTCATTATTGATTTTAAGTTCAATTTTCTTACAATTTTGTTTAAAACAGAATATAATTGAATGTTTACCTCGAGAAACGTGACGCGAAAGCCATCCATTGACAACAAAAGTTGATTTATAGTCACTCTTGCCTTCGGAAGCCTTATTACTCGCTTTAAATAGTTTTATAGTCTCATTGTTGATTTTAAGTTGAATATTCTTACATTTTTGCTTAACAAAGATTGTAATTGAATGTTTGCCTCAGGAAACGTGAAGCGAAAGCCATCTATTGACAAGAAAAGTTCATTTATAGTCACTCATTCCTTTGAAAGCGTTATTATTGGTTTTAAATAGATTTATAATCTGATTATGGATTTTAAGTTCAATTTTCTTATAATTTTGGTTAAAACAGAATATATTTGAATGTTTACCTCGAGAAACGTGAAGCGAAAGCCATCTATTGACAAGAAAAGTTCATTTATGGTCACTCATTCATTTGAAAGCGTTATTGTTGGTTTTAAATGGATTTATAATCTCATTATTGATTTTAAGTTCAATTTTCTTACAATTTTGTTTAAAACAGAATATAATTGAATGTTTGCCTCGAGAAACGTGACACGAAAGCCATCCATTGACAACAAAAGTTTATTTATAGTCACTCATGCCTTCGGAAGCCTTATTACCTGCTTTAAATAGTTTTATAGTCTCATTATTGATTTTAAGGTTAATATTCTTACATTTTTGGTTAAAACAGATTATAATTGAATGTTAGCCTCAGCAAACGTGAAACGAAAGCCATCTATTGACAAGAAAAGTTCATTTATAGTCACTCATTCCTTTGAAAGCGTTATTATTGGTTTTAAATGGATTTATAATCTCATTATTGATTTTAAGTTCAATTTTCTTACAATTTTGTTTAAAACAGAATATAATTGAATGTTTTCCTCGAGAAACATGACGCGAAAACCATCCATTGACGACAAAAGTTTATTTATAGTCACTCATGCCTTCGGAAGCCTTATTACTCGCTTTAAAGAGTTTTATAGTCTCATTATTGATTTTAAGGTTAATATTCTTACATTTTTGGTTAAAACAGATTATAATTGAATGTTAGCCTCAGGAAACGTGAAACGAAAGTCATCTATTGACAAGAAAAGTTCATTTATAGTCACTCATTCCTTTGAAAGCGTTATTATTGGTTTTAAATGGATTTATAATCTCATTATTGATTTTAAGTTCAATTTTCTTACAATTTTGTTTAAAACAGAATATAATTGAATGTTTGCCTCGAGAAACGTGACGCGAAAGCCATCCATTGAAAACAAAAGTTTATTTATAGTCACTCATGCCTTCGGAAGCCTTATTACCCGCTTTAAATAGTTTTATAGTCTCTTTATTGATTTTAAGTTGAATATTCTTACATTTTTGGTTAAAACAGATTATAATTGAATGTTAGCCTCAGGAAACGTGAAACGAAAGCCATCTATTGACAAGAAAAGTTCATTTATAGTCACTCATTCCTTTGAAAGCGTTATTATTGGTTTTAAATGGATTTATAATCTCATTATTGATTTTAAGTTCAATTTTCTTACAATTTTGTTTAAAACAGAATATAATTGAATGTTTTCCTCGAGAAACATGACGCGAAAACCATCCATTGACAACAAAAGTTTATTTATAGTCACTCATGCCTTCGGAAGCCTTATTACTCGCTTTAAATAGTTTTATAGTCTCATTGTTGATTTTAAGTTGAATATTCTTATATTTTTGGTTAACGAAGATTGTAATTGAATGTTTGCCTCGGGAAACGTGAAGCGAAAGCCATCTATTGACAAGAAAAGTTCATTGATAGTAACTCATTCCTTTGAAAGCGTTATTATTGGTTTTTAATGGATTTATAATCTGATTATGGATTTTAAGTTCAATTTTCTTATAATTTTGGATAAAACAGAATATAATTGAATGTTTACCTCGAGAAACGTGAAGCGAAAGCCATCTATTGACAAGAAAAGTTCATTTATGGTCACTCATTCCTTTGAAAGCGTTATTATTGGTTTTAAATGGATTTATAATCTCATTATTGATTTTAAGTTCAATTTTCTTACAATTTTCTTTAAAACAGAATATAATTGAATGTTTTCCTCGAGAAACGTGAAGCGAAAGCCATCTATTGACAAGAA
This sequence comes from Theobroma cacao, assembly GCF_053813885.1. Lineage (NCBI taxonomy): Eukaryota > Viridiplantae > Streptophyta > Magnoliopsida > Malvales > Malvaceae > Theobroma > Theobroma cacao. The sequence goes on from NC_142647.1 coordinate 21,579,564, forward strand.
AAGTTCATTTATGGTCACTCATTCCTTTGAAAGCGTTATTATTAATTTTAAATGGATTTATAATCTCATTATTGATTTTAAGTTCAATTTTCTTACAATTTTGTTTAAAACAGAATATAATTGAATGTTTTCCTCGAGAAACATGACGCGAAAACCATCCATTGACAACAAAAGTTTATTTATAGTCACTCATGCCTTCGGAAGCCTAATTACTCGCTTTAAATAGTTTTATAGTCTCATTGTTGATTTTCAGTTGAATATTCTTACATTTTTGGTTAACGAAGATTGTAATTGAATGTTTGCCTCAGGAAACGTGAAGCGAAAGCCATCTATTGATAAGAAAAGTTCATTTATAGTCACTCATTCCTTTGAAAGCGTTATTATTGGTTTTAAATGGATTTATAATCTGATTATGAATTTTAAACTCAATTTTCTTATAATTTTCGTTAAAACAGAATATAATTGAATGTTTACCTCGAGAAACGTGAAGCGAAAGCCATCTATTGACAAGAAAAGTTCATTTATGGTCACTCATTCCTTTGAAAGCGTTATTATTGGTTTTAAATGGATTTATAATCTCATTATTGATTTTAAGTTCAATTTTCTTAGAATTTTGTTTAAAACAGAATATAATTGAATGTTTTCCTCGAGAAACATGACGCGAAAACCATCCATTGACAACAAAAGTTTATTTATAGTCACTCATGCCTTCGGAAGCCTAATTACTCGCTTTAAATAGTTTTATAGTCTCATTGTTGATTTTAAGTTGAATATTCTTATATTTTTGGTTAACGAAGATTGTAATTGAATGTTTGCCTCGGGAAACGTGAAGCGAAAGCCATCTATTGACAAGAAAAGTTCATTTATAGTCACTCATTCCTTTGAAAGCGTTATTATTGGTTTTTAATGGATTTATAATCTGATTATGGATTTTAAGTTCAATTTTCTTATAATTTTGGATAAAACAGAATATAATTGAATGTTTACCTCGAGAAACGTGAAGCGAAAGCCATCTATTGACAAGAAAAGTTCATTTATGGTCACTCATTCCTTTGAAAGCGTTATTATTGGTTTTAAATGGATTTATAATCTCATTATTGATTTTAAGTTCAATTTTCTTACAATTTTCTTTAAAACAGAATATAATTGAATGTTTTCCTCGAGAAACGTGAAGCGAAAGCCATCTATTGACAAGAAAAGTTCATTTATGGTCACTCATTCCTTTGAAAGCGTTATTATTAATTTTAAATGGATTTATAATCTCATTATTGATTTTAAGTTCAATTTTCTTACAATTTTGTTTAAAACAGAATATAATTGAATGTTTTCCTCGAGAAACATGACGCGAAAACCATCCATTGACAACAAAAGTTTATTTATAGTCACTCATGCCTTCGGAAGCCTAATTACTCGCTTTAAATAGTTTTATAGTCTCATTGTTGATTTTCAGTTGAATATTCTTGCATTTTTGGTTAACGAAGATTGTAATTGAATGTTTGCCTCAGGAAACGTGAAGCGAAAGCCATCTATTGATAAGAAAAGTTCATTTATAGTCACTCATTCCTTTGAAAGCGTTATTATTGGTTTTAAATGGATTTATAATCTGATTATGAATTTTAAACTCAATTTTCTTATAATTTTCGTTAAAACAGAATATAATTGAATGTTTACCTCGAGAAACGTGAAGCGAAAGCCATCTATTGACAAGAAAAGTTCATTTATGGTCACTCATTCCTTTGAAAGCGTTATTATTGGTTTTAAATGGATTTATAATCTCATTATTGATTTTAAGTTCAATTTTCTTAGAATTTTGTTTAAATCAGAATATAATTGAATGTTTTCCTCGAGAAACATGACGCGAAAACCATCCATTGACAACAAAAGTTTATTTATAGTCACTCATGCCTTCGGAAGCCTAATTACTCGCTTTAAATAGTTTTATAGTCTCATTGTTGATTTTAAGTTGAATATTCTTATATTTTTGGTTAACGAAGATTGTAATTGAATGTTTGCCTCGGGAAACGTGAAGCGAAAGCCATCTATTGACAAGAAAAGTTCATTTATAGTCACTCATTCCTTTGAAAGCGTTATTATTGGTTTTTAATGGATTTATAATCTGATTATGGATTTTAAGTTCAATTTTCTTATAATTTTGGATAAAACAGAATATAATTGAATGTTTACCTCGAGAAACGTGAAGCGAAAGCCATCTATTGACAAGAAAAGTTCATTTATGGTCACTCATTCCTTTGAAAGCGTTATTATTGATTTTAAATAGATTTATAATCTCATTATTGATTTTAAGTTCAATTTTCTTACAATTTTGTTTAAAACATAATATAATTGAATGTTTGCCTCGAGAAACGTGACGCGAAAGCCATCCATTGACAACAAAAGTTTATTTATAGTCACTCATGCCTTCGGAAGCCTGATTACCCGCTTTAAATAGTTTTGTAGTCTCATTATTGATTTTAAGTTGAATATTCTTACATTTTTGGTTAAAACAAATTATAATTGAATGTTAGCCTCAGGAAACGGGAAACGAAAGCCATCTATTGACAAGAAAAGTTCATTTATAGTCACTCATTCCTTTGAAAGCGTTATTATTGGTTTTAAATGGATTTATAATCTCATTATTGATTTTAAGTTCAATTTTCTTACAATTTTGTTTAAAACAGAATATAATTAAATGTTTTCCTCGAGAAACATGACGCGAAAACCATCCATTGACGACAAAAGTTTATTTATAGTCACTCATGCCTTCGGAAGCCTTATTACTCGCTTTAAAGAGTTTTATAGTCTCATTGTTGATTTTAAGTTGAATATTCTTACATTTTTGATTAACAAAGATTGTAATTGAATGTTTGCCTCGGGAAACGTGAAGCGAAAGCCATCTATTGACAAGAAAAGTTTATTTATAGTCACTCATTCCTTTGCAAGCGTTATTCTTGGTTTTAAATGGATTTATAATCTGATTATGGATTTTAAGTTCAATTTCCTTATAATTTTGGTTAAAACCGAATATAATTGAATGTTTACCTCGATAAACGTGAAGCGAAAGCCATCTATTGACAAGAAAAGTTCATTTATGGTCACTCATTCCTTTGAAAGCGTTATTATTGGTTTTAAATGGATTTATAATCTCATTATTGATTTTAAGTTCAATTTTCTTACAATTTTGTTTAAAACAGAATATAATTGAATGTTTTCCTCGAGAAACGTGAAGCGAAAGCCATCTATTGACAAGAAAAGTTCATTTATGGTCACTCATTCCTTTGAAAACGTTATTATTGGTTTTAAATGGATTTATAATCTCATTATTGATTTTAAGTTCAATTTTCTTACGATTTTGTTTAAAACAGAATATAATTGAATGTTTACCTCGAGGAACGTGACGCGAAAGCAATCCATTGACAACAAAAGTTTATTTATAGTCACTCATGCCTTCGGAAGCCTGATTACCCGCTTTAAATAGTTTTATAGTCTCATTATTGATTTTAAGTTGAATATTCTTACATTTTTGGTTAAAACAAATTATAATTGAATGTTAGCCTCAGGAAACGGGAAACGAAAGCCATCTATTGACAAGAAAAGTTCATTTATAGTCACTCATTCCTTTGAAAGCGTTATTATTGGTTTTAAATGGATTTATAATCTCATTACTGATTTTAAGTTCATTTTTCTTACAATTTTGTTTAAAACAGAATATAATTGAATGTTTTCCTCGAGAAACGTGAAGCGAAAGCCATCTATTGACAAGAAAAGTTCATTTATGGTCACTCATTCCTTTGAAAACGTTATTATTGGTTTTAAATGGATTTATAATCTCATTATTGATTTTAAGTTCAATTTTCTTACAATTTTGTTTAAAACAGAATATAATTGAATGTTTACCTCGAGAAACGTGAAGCGAAAGCCATCTATTGACAAGAAAAGTTCATTTATGGTCACTCATTCCTTTGAAAACGTTATTATTGGTTTTAAATGGATTTATAATCTCATTATTGATTTTAAGTTCAATTTTCTTACAATTTTGTTTAAAACAGAATATAATTGAATGTTTACCTCGAGAAACGTGACGCGAAAGCCATCCATTGACAACAATAGTTGATTTATAGTCACTCTTGCCTTCGGAAGCCTTATTACTCGCTTTAAATAGTTTTATAGTCTCATTGTTGATTTTAAGTTGAATATTCTTACATTTTTGCTTAACAAAGATTGTAATTGAATGTTTGCCTCAGGAAACGTGAAGCGAAAGCCATCTATTGACAAGAAAAGTTCATTTATAGTCACTCATTCCTTTGAAAGCGTTATTATTGGTTTTAAATGGATTTATAATCTGATTATGGATTTTAAGTTCAATTTTCTTATAATTTTGGTTAAAACAGAATATATTTGAATGTTTACCTCGAGAAACGTGAAGCGAAAGCCATCTATTGACAAGAAAAGTTCATTTATGGTCACTCATTCATTTGAAAGCGTTATTGTTGGTTTTAAATGGATTTATAATCTCATTATTGATTTTAAGTTCAATTTTCTTACAATTTTGTTTAAAACAGAATATAATTGAATGTTTGCCTCGAGAAACGTGACACGAAAGCCATCCATTGACAACAAAAGTTTATTTATAGTCACTCATGCCTTCGGAAGCCTTATTACCTGCTTTAAATAGTTTTATAGTCTCATTATTGATTTTAAGGTTAATATTCTTACATTTTTGGTTAAAACAGATTATAATTGAATGTTAGCCTCAGCAAACGTGAAACGAAAGCCATCTATTGACAAGAAAAGTTCATTTATAGTCACTCATTCCTTTGAAAGCGTTATTATTGGTTTTAAATGGATTTATAATCTCATTATTGATTTTAAGTTCAATTTTCTTACAATTTTGTTTAAAACAGAATATAATTGAATGTTTTCCTCGAGAAACATGACGCGAAAACCATCCATTGACGACAAAAGTTTATTTATAATCACTCATGCCTTCGGAAGCCTTATTACTCGCTTTAAAGAGTTTTATAGTCTCATTATTGATTTTAAGGTTAATATTCTTACATTTTTGGTTAAAACAGATTATAATTGAATGTTAGCCTCAAGAAACGTGAAACGAAAGCCATCTATTGACAAGAAAAGTTCATTTATAGTCACTCATTCCTTTGAAAGCGTTATTATTGGTTTTAAATGGATTTATAATCTCATTATTGATTTTAAGTTCAATTTTCTTACAATTTTGTTTAAAACAGAATATAATTGAATGTTTGCCTCGAGAAACGTGACGCGAAAGCCATCCATTGAAAACAAAAGTTTATTTATAGTCACTCATGCCTTCGGAAGCCTTATTACCCGCTTTAAATAGTTTTATAGTCTCTTTATTGATTTTAAGTTGAATATTCTTACATTTTTGGTTAAAACAGATTATAATTGAATGTTAGCCTCAGGAAACGTGAAACGAAAGCCATCTATTGACAAGAAAAGTTCATTTATAGTCACTCATTCCTTTGAAAGCGTTATTATTGGTTTTAAATGGATTTATAATCTCATTATTGATTTTAAGTTCAATTTTCTTACAATTTTGTTTAAAACATAATATAATTGAATGTTTTCCTCGAGAAACATGACGCGAAAACCATCCATTGACAACAAAAGTTTATTTATAGTCACTCATGCCTTCGGAAGCCTTATTACTCGCTTTAAATAGTTTTATAGTCTCATTGTTGATTTTAAGTTGAATATTCTTATATTTTTGGTTAACGAAGATTGTAATTGAATGTTTGCCTCGGGAAACGTGAAGCGAAAGCCATCTATTGACAAGAAAAGTTCATTTATAGTAACTCATTCCTTTGAAAGCGTTATTATTGGTTTTTAATGGATTTATAATCTGATTATGGATTTTAAGTTCAATTTTCTTATAATTTTGGATAAAACAGAATATAATTGAATGTTTACCTCGAGAAACGTGAAGCGAAAGCCATCTATTGACAAGAAAAGTTCATTTATGGTCACTCATTCCTTTGAAAGCGTTATTATTGGTTTTAAATGGATTTATAATCTCATTATTGATTTTAAGTTCAATTTTCTTACAATTTTGTTTAAAAATGAATATAATTGAATGTTTTCCTCGAGAAACGTGAAGCGAAAGCCATCTATTGACAAGAAAAGTTCATTTATGGTCACTCATTCCTTTGAAAGCGTTATTATTAATTTTAAATGGATTTATAATCTCATTATTGATTTTAACTTCAATTTTCTTACAATTTTGTTTAAAACAGAATATAATTGAATGTTTTCCTCGAGAAACATGACGCGAAAACCATCCATTGACAACAAAAGTTTATTTATAGTCACTCATGCCTTCGTAAGCCTAATTACTCGCTTTAAATAGTTTTATAGTCTCATTGTTGATTTTCAGTTGAATATTCTTACATTTTTGGTTAACGAAGATTGTAATTGAATGTTTGCCTCGGGAAACGTGAAGCGAAAGCCATCTATTGACAAGAAAAGTTCATTTATAGTCACTCATTCCTTTGAAAGCGTTATTATTGGTTTTAAATGGATTTATAATCTGATTATGAATTTTAAACTCAATTTTCTTATAATTTTCGTTAAAACAGAATATAATTGAATGTTTACCTCGAGAAACGTGAAGCGAAAGCCATCTATTGACAAGAAAAGTTCATTTATGGTCACTCATTCCTTTGAAAGCGTTATTATTGGTTTTAAATGGATTTATAATCTCATTATTGATTTTAAGTTCAATTTTCTTACAATTTTGTTTAAAACAGAATATAATTGAATGTTTTCCTCGAGAAACATGACGCGAAAACCATCCATTGACAACAAAAGTTTATTTATAGTCACTCATGCCTTCGGAAGCCTAATTACTCGCTTTAAATAGTTTTATAGTCTCATTGTTGATTTTAAGTTGAATATTCTTATATTTTTGGTTAACGAAGATTGTAATTGAATGTTTGCCTCGGGAAACGTGAAGCGAAAGCCATCTATTGACAAGAAAAGTTCATTTATAGTCACTCATTCCTTTGAAAGCGTTATTATTGGTTTTTAATGGATTTATAATCTGATTATGGATTTTAAGTTCAATTTTCTTATAATTTTGGATAAAACAGAATATAATTGAATGTTTACCTCGAGAAACGTGAAGCGAAAGCCATCTATTGACAAGAAAAGTTCATTTATGGTCACTCATTCCTTTGAAAGCGTTATTATTGGTTTTAAATGGATTTATAATCTCATTATTGATTTTAAGTTCAATTTTCTTACAATTTTGTTTAAAACATAATATAATTGAATGTTTGCCTCGAGAAACGTGACGCGAAAGCCATCCATTGACAACAAAAGTTTATTTATAGTCACTCATGCCTTCGGAAGCCTTATTACCCGCTTTAAATAGTTTTATGGTCTCATTATTGATTTTAAGTTGAATATTCTTACATTTTTAGTAAAAACAGATTATAATTGAATGTTAGCCTCAGGAAACGTGAAACGAAAGCCATCTATTGACAAGAAAAGTTCATTTATAGTCACTCATTCCTTTGAAAGCGTTATTATTGGTTTTAAATGGATTTATAATCTCATTATTGATTTTAAGTTCAATTTTCTTACAATTTTGTTTAAAACAGAATATAATTGAATGTTTTCCTCGAGAAACGTGAAGCGAAAGCCATCTATTGACAAGAAAAGTTCATTTATGGTCACTCATTCCTTTGAAAGCGTTATTATTAGTTTTAAATGGATTTATAATCTCATTATTGATTTTAAGTTCAATTTTCTTACAATTTTGTTTAAAACAGAATATAATTTAATGTTTTCCTCGCGAAACATGACGCGAAAACCATCCATTGAAAACAAAAGTTTATTTATAGTCACTCATGCCTTCGGAAGCCTTATTACTCACTTTAAATAGTTTTATAGTCTCATTGTTGATTTTAAGTTGAATATTCTTATATTTTTGGTTAACAAAGATTGTAATTGAATGTTTGCCTCGGGAAACGTGAAGCGAAAGCCATCTATTGACAAGAAAAGTTCATTTATAGTCACTCATTCCTTTGAAAGCGTTATTATTGGTTTTAAATGGATTTATAATCTGATTATGAATTTTAAGTTCAATTTTCTTATAATTTTGTTTAAAACAGAATATAATTGAATGTTTACCTCGAGAAACGTGAAGCGAAAGCCATCTATTGACAAGAAAAGTTCATTTATGGTCACTCATTCCTTTGAAAGCGTTATTATTGGTTTTAAATGGATTTATAATCTCATTATTGATTTTAAGTTCAATTTTCTTACAATTTTGTTTAAAACAGAATATAATTGAATGTTTGCCTCGAGAAACGTGACGCGAAAGCCATCCATTGACAACAAAAGTTTATTTATAGTCACTCATGCCTTGGGAAGCCTTATTACCCGCTTTAAATAGTTTTATAGTCTCATTATTGATTTTAAGTTGAATATTCTTACATTTTTGGTTAAAACAGATTATAATTGAATGTTAGCCTCAGGAAACGTGAAACGAAAGCCATCTATTGACAAGAAAAGTTCATTTATGGTCACTCATTCCTTTGAAAGCGTTATTATTGGTTTTAAATGGATTTATAATCTCATTATTGATTTTAAGTTCAATTTTCTTACAATTTTGTTTAAAACAGAATATAATTGAATGTTTACCTCGAGGAACGTGATGCGAAAGCCATCCATTGACAACAAAAGTTTATTCATAGTCATTCTTGCCTTCGGAAGCCTTATTACTCGCTTTAAATAATTTTATAGTCTCATTGTTGATTTTAAGTTGAATATTCTTACATTTTTGCTTAACAAAGATTGTAATTGAATGTTTGCCTCGGGAAACGTGAAGCGAAAGCCATCTATTGACAAGAAAAGTTCATTTATAGTCACTCATTCCTTCAAAAGCGTTATTATTGGTTTTAAATGGATTTATAATCTGATTATGGATTTTAAGTTCAATTTTCTTATAATTTTGGTTAAAACAGAATATAATTGAATGTTTACCTCGAGAAACGTGAAGCGAAAGCCACCTATTGACAAGAAAAGGTCATTTATGGTCACTCATTCCTTTGAAAGCGTTATTATTGGTTTTAAATGGATTTATAATCTCATTATTGATTTTAAGTTCAATTTTCTTACAATTTTGTTTAAAACAGAATATAATTGAATGTTTACCTCAAGAACCATGACGCGAAAACCATCCATTGACGACAAAAGTTTATTTATAGTCACTCATGCCTTCGGAAGCCTTATTACTCGCTTTAAATAGTTTTATAGTCTCATTGTTGATTTTAAGTTTAATATTCTTACATTTTTGGTTAAAACAGATTATAATTGAATGTTAGCCTCAGGAAACGTGAAACGAAAGCCATCTATTGACAAGAAAAGTTCATTTATGGTCACTCATTCCTTTGAAAGCGTTATTATTGGTTTTAAATGGATTTATAATCTCATTATTGATTTTAAGTTCAATTTTCTTACAATTTTGTTTAAAACAGAATATAATTGAATGTTTTCCTCAAGAAACATGACGCGAAAACCATCCATTGACGACAAAAGTTTATTTATAGTCACTCATGCCTTCGGAAGCCTTATTACTCGCTTTAAATAGTTTTATAGTCTCATTGTTGATTTTAAGTTTAATATTCTTACATTTTTGGTTAACAAAGATTGTAATTGAATGTTTGCCTCGGGAAACGTGAAGCGAAAGCCATCTATTGACAAGAAAAGTTCATTTATAGTCACTCATTCCTTTGAAAGCGTTATTCTTGGTTTTAAATGGATTTATAATCTGATTATGGATTTTAAGTTCAATTTCCTTATAATTTTGGTTAAAACAGAATATAATTGAATGTTTACCTCGATAAACGTGAAGCGAAAGCCATCTATTGACAAGAAAAGTTCATTTATGGTCACTCATTCCTTTGAAAGCGTTATTATTGGTTTTAAATGGATTTATAATCTCATTATTGATTTTAAGTTCAATTTTCTTACAATTTTGTTTAAAACAGAATATAATTGAATGTTTGCCTCGAGAAACGTGACACGAAAGCCATCCATTGACAACGAAAGTTTATTTATAGTCACTCATGCCTTCGGAAGCCTTATTACCCGCTTTAAATAGTTTTATAGTCTCATTATTGATTTAAAGTTGAATATTCTTACATTTTTGGTTAAAACAGATTATAATTGAATGTTAGCCTCAGGAAACGTGAAACGAAAGCCATCTATTCACAAGAAAAGTTCATTTATAGTCACTCATTCCTTTGAAAGCGTTATTATTGGTTTTAAATGGATTTATAATCTCATTATTGATTTTAAGTTCAATTTTCTTACAATTTTGTTTAAAACAGAATATAATTGAATGTTTTCCTCAAGAAACATGACGCGAAAACCATCCATTGACGACAAAAGTTTATTTATAGTCACTCATGCCTTCGGAAGCCTTATTACTCGCTTTAAATAGTTTTATAGTCTCATTGTTGATTTTAAGTTTAATATTCTTACATTTTTGGTTAACAAAGATTGTAATTGAATGTTTGCCTCGGGAAACGTGAAGCGAAAGCCATCTATTGACAAGAAAAGTTCATTTATAGTCACTCATTCCTTTGAAAGCGTTATTCTTGGTTTTAAATGGATTTATAATCTGATTATGGATTTTAAGTTCAATTTCCTTATAATTTTGTTTAAAACAGAATATAATTGAATGTTTACCTCGAGAAACGTGAAGCGAAAGCCATTTATTGACAAGAAAAATTCATTTATGGTCACTCATTCCTTTGAAAGCGTTATTATTGGTTTTAAATGGATTTATAATATCATTATTGATTTTAAGTTCAATTTTCTTACAATTTTGTTTAAAATAGAATATAATTGAATGTTTGCCTCGAGAAACGTGACGCGAAAGCCATCCATTTAAAACAAAAGTTTATTTATAGTCACTCATGCCTTCGGAAGCGTTATTACCCGCTTTAAATAGTTTTATAGTCTCTTTATTGATTTTAAGTTGAATATTCTTACATTTTTGGTTAAAACAGATTATAATTGAATGTTAGCCTCAGGAAACGTGAAACGAAAGCCATCTATTGACAAGAAAAGTTCATTTATAGTCACTCATTCCTTTGAAAGCGTTATTATTGGTTTTAAATGGATTTATAATATCATTATTGATTTTAAGTTCAATTTTCTTACAATTTTGTTTAAAACAGAATATAATTGAATGTTTACCTCGAGAAACCTGAATCGAAAGCCATCTATTGACAACAAAAGTTTATTTATAGTCACTCATGCCTTCGGAAGCCTTATTACCCGCTTTAAATAGTTTTATAGTCTCATTATTGATTTAAAGTTGAATATTCTTACATTTTTGGTTAAAACAGATTATAATTGAATGTTAGCCTCAGGAAACGTGAAACGAAAGCCATCTATTGACAAGAAAAGTTCATTTATAGTCACTCATTCCTTTGAAAGCGTTATTATTGGTTTTAAATGGATTTATAATCTCATTATTGATTTTAAGTTCAATTTTCTTACAATTTTGTTTAAAACAGAATATAATTGAATGTTTTCCTCAAGAAACATGACGCGAAAACCATCCATTGACGACAAAAGTTTATTTATAGTCACTCATGCCTTCGGAAGCCTTATTACTCGCTTTAAATAGTTTTATAGTCTCATTGTTGATTTTAAGTTTAATATTGTTACATTTTTGGTTAACAAAGATTGTAATTGAATGTTTGCCTTGGGAAACGTGAAGCGAAAGCCATCTATTGACAAGAAAAGTTCATTTATAGTCACTCATTCCTTTGAAAGCGTTATTCTTGGTTTTAAATGGATTTATAATCTGATTATGGATTTTAAGTTCAATTTTCTTATAATTTTGTTTAAAACAGAATATAATTGAATGTTTACCTCGAGAAACGTGAAGCGAAAGCCATCTATTGACAAGAAAAATTCATTTATGGTCACTCATTCCTTTGAAAGCGTTATTATTGGTTTTAAATGGATTTATAATATCATTATTGATTTTAAGTTCAATTTTCTTACAATTTTGTTTAAAACAGAATATAATTGAATGTTTGCCTCGAGAAACGTGACGCGAAAGCCATCCATTTAAAACAAAAGTTTATTTATAGTCACTCATGCCTTCGGAAGCCTTATTACCCGCTTTAAATAGTTTTATAGTCTCTTTATTGATTTTAAGTTGAATATTCTTACATTTTTGGTTAAAACAGATTATAATTGAGTGTTAGCCTCAGGAAACGTGAAACGAAAGCCATCTATTGACAAGAAAAGTTCATTTATAGTCACTCATTCCTTTGAAAGCGTTACTATTGGTTTTAAATGGATTTATAATCTCATTATTGATTTTAAGTTCAATTTTCTTACAATTTTGTTTAAAACAGAATATAATTGAATGTTTGCCTCGAGAAACGTGACACGAAAGCCATCCATTGACAACAAAAGTTTATTTATAGTCACTCATGCCTTCGGAAGCCTTATTACCCGTTTTAAATAGTTTTATAGTCTCATTATTGATTTAAAGTTGAATATTCTTACATTTTTGGTTAAAACAGATTATAATTGAATGTTAGCCTCAAGAAACGTGAAACGAAAGCCATCTATTGACAAGAAAAGTTCATTTATAGTCACTCATTTCTTTGAAAGCGTTATTATTGGTTTTAAATGGATTTATAATCTCATTATTGATTTTAAGTTCAATTTTCTTACAATTTTGTTTAAAACATAATATAATTGAATGTTTGCCTCGAGAAACGTGACACGAAAGCCATCTATTGACAACAAAAGTTTATTTATAGTCACTCATGCCTTCGGAAGCCTTATTACCCGCTTTAAATAGTTTTATAGTCTCATTATTGATTTAAAGTTGAATATTCTTACATTTTTGGTTAAAACAGATTATAATTGAATGTTAGCCTCAGGAAACGTGAAACGAAAGCCATCTATTGACAAGAAAAGTTCATTTATAGTCACTCATTTCTTTGAAAGCGTTATTATTGGTTTTAAATGGATTTATAATCTCATTATTGATTTTAAGTTCAATTTTCTTACAATATTGTTTAAAACAGAATATAATTGAATGTTTTCCTCAAGAAACATGACGCGAAAACCATCCATTGACGACAAAAGTTTATTTATAGTCACTCATGCCTTCGGAAGCCTTATTACTCGCTTTAAATAGTTTTATAGTCTCATTGTTGATTTTAAGTTTAATATTCTTACATTTTTGGTTAACAAAGATTGTAATTGAATGTTTGCCTCGGGAAACGTGAAGCGAAAGCCATCTATTGACAAGAAAAGTTCATTTATAGTCACTCATTCCTTTGAAAGCGATATTCTTGGTTTTAAATGGATTTATAATCTGATTATGGATTTTAAGTTCAATTTCCTTATAATTTTGTTTAAAACAGAATATAATTGAATGTTTACCTCGAGAAACGTGAAGCGAAAGCCATCTATTGACAAGAAAAATTCATTTATGGTCACTCATTCCTTTGAAAGCGTTATTATTGGTTTTAAATGGATTTATAATATCATTATTGATTTTAAGTTCAATTTTCTTACAATTTTGTTTAAAACATAATATAATTGAATGTTTGCCTCTAGAAACGTGACACGAAAGCCATCTATTGACAACAAAAGTTTATTTATAGTCACTCATGCCTTCGGAAGCCTTATTACCCGCTTTAAATAGTTTTATAGTCTCATTATTGATTTAAAGTTGAAGATTCTTACATTTTTGGTTAAAACAGATTATAATTGAATGTTAGCCTCAGGAAACGTGAAACGAAAGCCATCTATTGACAAGAAAAGTTCATTTATAGTCACTCATTCCTTTGAAAGCGTTATTATTGGTTTTAAATGGATTTATAATCTCATTATTGATTTTAAGTTCAATTTTCTTACAATTTTGTTTAAAACAGAATATAATTGAATGTTTTCCTCAAGAAACATGACGCGAAAACCATCCATTGACGACAAAAGTTTATTTATAGTCACTCATGCCTTCGGAAGCCTTATTACCCGCTTTAAATAGTTTTATAGTCTCATTATTGATTTAAAGTTGAATATTCTTACATTTTTGGTTAAAACAGATTATAATTGAATGTTAGCCTCAGGAAACGTGAAACGAAAGCCATCTATTGACAAGAAAAGTTCATTTATAGTCACTCATTCCTTTGAAAGCGTTATTATTGGTTTTAAATGGATTTATAATCTCATTATTGATTTTAAGTTCAATTTTCTTACAATTTTGTTTAAAACAGAATATAATTGAATGTTTTCCTCAAGAAACATGACGCGAAAACCATCCATTGACGACAAAAGTTTATTTATAGTCACTCATGCCTTCGGAAGCCTTATTACTCGCTTTAAATAGTTTTATAGTCTCATTGTTGATTTTAAGTTTAATATTGTTACATTTTTGGTTAACAAAGATTGTAATTGAATGTTTGCCTTGGGAAACGTGAAGCGAAAGCCATCTATTGACAAGAAAAGTTCATTTATAGTCACTCATTCCTTTGAAAGCGTTATTCTTGGTTTTAAATGGATTTATAATCTGATTATGGATTTTAAGTTCAATTTTCTTATAATTTTGTTTAAAACAGAATATAATTGAATGTTTACCTCGAGAAACGTGAAGCGAAAGCCATCTATTGACAAGAAAAATTCATTTATGGTCACTCATTCCTTTGAAAGCGTTATTATTGGTTTTAAATGGATTTATAATATCATTATTGATTTTAAGTTCAATTTTCTTACAATTTTGTTTAAAACAGAATATAATTGAATGTTTGCCTCGAGAAACGTGACGCGAAAGCCATCCATTTAAAACAAAAGTTTATTTATAGTCACTCATGCCTTCGGAAGCCTTATTACCCGCTTTAAATAGTTTTATAGTCTCTTTATTGATTTTAAGTTGAATATTCTTACATTTTTGGTTAAAACAGATTATAATTGAATGTTAGCCTCAGGAAACCTGAAACGAAAGCCATCTATTGACAAGAAAAGTTCATTTATAGTCACTCATTCCTTTGAAAGCTTTACTATTGGTTTTAAATGGATTTATAATCTCATTATTGATTTTAAGTTCAATTTTCTTACAATTTTGTTTAAAACAGAATATAATTGAATGTTTGCCTCGAGAAACGTGACACGAAAGCCATCCATTGACAACAAAAGTTTATTTATAGTCACTCATGCCTTCGGAAGCCTTATTACCCGTTTTAAATAGTTTTATAGTCTCATTATTGATTTAAAGTTGAATATTCTTACATTTTTGGTTAAAACAGATTATAATTGAATGTTAGCCTCAAGAAACGTGAAACGAAAGCCATCTATTGACAAGAAAAGTTCATTTATAGTCACTCATTCCTTTGAAAGCGTTATTATTGGTTTTAAATGGATTTATAATCTCATTATTGATTTTAAGTTCAATTTTCTTACAATTTTGTTTAAAACAGAATATAATTGAATGTTTTCCTCAAGAAACATGACGCGAAAACCATCCATTGACGACAAAAGTTTATTTATAGTCACTCATGCCTTCGGAAGCCTTATTACTCGCTTTAAATAGTTTTATAATCTCATTGTTGATTTTAAGTTTAATATTGTTACATTTTTGGTTAACAAAGATTGTAATTGAATGTTTGCCTTGGGAAACGTGAAGCGAAAGCCATCTATTGACAAGAAAAGTTCATTTATAGTCACTCATTCCTTTGAAAGCGTTATTCTTGGTTTTAAATGGATTTATAATCTGATTATGGATTTTAAGTTCAATTTTCTTATAATTTTGTTTAAAACAGAATATAATTGAATGTTTACCTCGAGAAACGTGAAGCGAAAGCCATCTATTGACAAGAAAAATTCATTTATGGTCACTCATTCCTTTGAAAGCGTTATTATTGGTTTTAAATGGATTTATAATATCATTATTGATTTTAAGTTCAATTTTCTTACAATTTTGTTTAAAACAGAATATAATTGAATGTTTGCCTCGAGAAACGTGACGCGAAAGCCATCCATTTAAAACAAAAGTTTATTTATAGTCACTCATGCCTTCGGAAGCCTTATTACCCGCTTTAAATAGTTTTATAGTCTCTTTATTGATTTTAAGTTGAATATTCTTACATTTTTGGTTAAAACAGATTATAATTGAATGTTAGCCTCAGGAAACGTGAAACGAAAGCCATCTATTGACAAGAAAAGTTCATTTATAGTCACTCATTCCTTTGAAAGCGTTACTATTGGTTTTAAATGGATTTATAATCTCATTATTGATTTTAAGTTCAATTTTCTTACAATTTTGTTTAAAACAGAATATAATTGAATGTTTGCCTCGAGAAACGTGACACGAAAGCCATCCATTGACAACAAAAGTTTATTTATAGTCACTCATGCCTTCGGAAGCCTTATTACCCGTTTTAAATAGTTTTATAGTCTCATTATTGATTTAAAGTTGAATATTCTTACATTTTTGGTTAAAACAGATTATAATTGAATGTTAGCCTCAAGAAACGTGAAACGAAAGCCATCTATTGACAAGAAAAGTTCATTTATAGTCACTCATTTCTTTGAAAGCGTTATTATTGGTTTTAAATGGATTTATAATCTCATTATTGATTTTGAGTTCAATTTTCTTACAATATTGTTTAAAACAGAATATAATTGAATGTTTTCCTCAAGAAACATGACGCGAAAACCATCCATTGACGACAAAAGTTTATTTATAGTCACTCATGCCTTCGGAAGCCTTATTACTCGCTTTAAATAGTTTTATAGTCTCATTGTTGATTTTAAGTTTAATATTCTTACATTTTTGGTTAACAAAGATTGTAATTGAATGTTTGCCTCGGGAAACGTGAAGCGAAAGCCATCTATTGACAAGAAAAGTTCATTTATAGTCACTCATTCCTTTGAAAGCGTTATTCTTGGTTTTAAATGGATTTATAATATGATTATGGATTTTAAGTTCAATTTCCTTATAATTTTGTTTAAAACAGAATATAATTGAATGTTTACCTCGAGAAACGTGAAGCGAAAGCCATCTATTGACAAGAAAAATTCATTTATGGTCACTCATTCCTTTGAAAGCGTTATTATTGGTTTTAAATGGATTTATAATATCATTATTGATTTTAAGTTCAATTTTCTTACAATTTTGTTTAAAACATAATATAATTGAATGTTTGCCTCTAGAAACGTGACACGAAAGCCATCTATTGACAACAAAAGTTTATTTATAGTCACTCATGCCTTCGGAAGCCTTATTACCCGCTTTAAATAGTTTTATAGTCTCATTATTGATTTAAAGTTGAAGATTCTTACATTTTTGGTTAAAACAGATTATAATTGAATGTTAGCCTCAGGAAACGTGAAACGAAAGCCATCTATTGACAAGAAAAGTTCATTTATAGTCACTCATTCCTTTGAAAGCGTTATTATTGGTTTTAAATGGATTTATAATCTCATTATTGATTTTAAGTTCAATTTTCTTACAATTTTGTTTAAAACAGAATATAATTGAATGTTTTCCTCAAGAAACATGACGCGAAAACCATCCATTGACGACAAAAGTTTATTTATAGTCACTCATGCCTTCGGAAGCCTTATTACCCGCTTTAAATAGTTTTATAGTCTCATTATTGATTTAAAGTTGAATATTCTTACATTTTTGGTTAAAACAGATTATAATTGAATGTTAGCCTCAGGAAACGTGAAACGAAAGCCATCTATTGACAAGAAAAGTTCATTTATAGTCACTCATTCCTTTGAAAGCGTTATTATTGGTTTTAAATGGATTTATAATCTCATTATTGATTTTAAGTTCAATTTTCTTACAATTTTGTTTAAAACAGAATATAATTGAATGTTTTCCTCAAGAAACATGACGCGAAAACCATCCATTGACGACAAAAGTTTATTTATAGTCACTCATGCCTTCGGAAGCCTTATTACTCGCTTTAAATAGTTTTATAGTCTCATTGTTGATTTTAAGTTTAATATTGTTACATTTTTGGTTAACAAAGATTGTAATTGAATGTTTGCCTTGGGAAACGTGAAGCGAAAGCCATCTATTGACAAGAAAAGTTCATTTATAGTCACTCATTCCTTTGAAAGCGTTATTCTTGGTTTTAAATGGATTTATAATCTGATTATGGATTTTAAGTTCAATTTTCTTATAATTTTGTTTAAAACAGAATATAATTGAATGTTTACCTCGAGAAACGTGAAGCGAAAGCCATCTATTGACAAGAAAAATTCATTTATGGTCACTCATTCCTTTGAAAGCGTTATTATTGGTTTTAAATGGATTTATAATATCATTATTGATTTTAAGTTCAATTTTCTTACAATTTTGTTTAAAACAGAATATAATTGAATGTTTGCCTCGAGAAACGTGACGCGAAAGCCATCCATTTAAAACAAAAGTTTATTTATAGTCACTCATGCCTTCGGAAGCCTTATTACCCGCTTTAAATAGTTTTATAGTCTCTTTATTGATTTTAAGTTGAATATTCTTACATTTTTGGTTAAAACAGATTATAATTGAATGTTAGCCTCAGGAAACCTGAAACGAAAGCCATCTATTGACAAGAAAAGTTCATTTATAGTCACTCATTCCTTTGAAAGCTTTACTATTGGTTTTAAATGGATTTATAATCTCATTATTGATTTTAAGTTCAATTTTCTTACAATTTTGTTTAAAACAGAATATAATTGAATGTTTGCCTCGAGAAACGTGACACGAAAGCCATCCATTGACAACAAAAGTTTATTTATAGTCACTCATGCCTTCGGAAGCCTTATTACCCGTTTTAAATAGTTTTATAGTCTCATTATTGATTTAAAGTTGAATATTCTTACATTTTTGGTTAAAACAGATTATAATTGAATGTTAGCCTCAAGAAACGTGAAACGAAAGCCATCTATTGACAAGAAAAGTTCATTTATAGTCACTCATTCCTTTGAAAGCGTTATTATTGGTTTTAAATGGATTTATAATCTCATTATTGATTTTAAGTTCAATTTTCTTACAATTTTGTTTAAAACAGAATATAATTGAATGTTTTCCTCAAGAAACATGACGCGAAAACCATCCATTGACGACAAAAGTTTATTTATAGTCACTCATGCCTTCGGAAGCCTTATTACTCGCTTTAAATAGTTTTATAGTCTCATTGTTGATTTTAAGTTTAATATTGTTACATTTTTGGTTAACAAAGATTGTAATTGAATGTTTGCCTTGGGAAACGTGAAGCGAAAGCCATCTATTGACAAGAAAAGTTCATTTATAGTCACTCATTCCTTTGAAAGCGTTATTCTTGGTTTTAAATGGATTTATAATCTGATTATGGATTTTAAGTTCAATTTTCTTATAATTTTGTTTAAAACAGAATATAATTGAATGTTTACCTCGAGAAACGTGAAGCGAAAGCCATCTATTGACAAGAAAAATTCATTTATGGTCACTCATTCCTTTGAAAGCGTTATTATTGGTTTTAAATGGATTTATAATATCATTATTGATTTTAAGTTCAATTTTCTTACAATTTTGTTTAAAACAGAATATAATTGAATGTTTGCCTCGAGAAACGTGACGCGAAAGCCATCCATTTAAAACAAAAGTTTATTTATAGTCACTCATGCCTTCGGAAGCCTTATTACCCGCTTTAAATAGTTTTATAGTCTCTTTATTGATTTTAAGTTGAATATTCTTACATTTTTGGTTAAAACAGATTATAATTGAATGTTAGCCTCAGGAAACGTGAAACGAAAGCCATCTATTGACAAGAAAAGTTCATTTATAGTCACTCATTCCTTTGAAAGCGTTACTATTGGTTTTAAATGGATTTATAATCTCATTATTGATTTTAAGTTCAATTTTCTTACAATTTTGTTTAAAACAGAATATAATTGAATGTTTGCCTCGAGAAACGTGACACGAAAGCCATCCATTGACAACAAAAGTTTATTTATAGTCACTCATGCCTTCGGAAGCCTTATTACCCGTTTTAAATAGTTTTATAGTCTCATTATTGATTTAAAGTTGAATATTCTTACATTTTTGGTTAAAACAGATTATAATTGAATGTTAGCCTCAAGAAACGTGAAACGAAAGCCATCTATTGACAAGAAAAGTTCATTTATAGTCACTCATTTCTTTGAAAGCGTTATTATTGGTTTTAAATGGATTTATAATCTCATTATTGATTTTAAGTTCAATTTTCTTACAATATTGTTTAAAACAGAATATAATTGAATGTTTTCCTCAAGAAACATGACGCGAAAACCATCCATTGACGACAAAAGTTTATTTATAGTCACTCATGCCTTCGGAAGCCTTATTACTCGCTTTAAATAGTTTTATAGTCTCATTGTTGATTTTAAGTTTAATATTCTTACATTTTTGGTTAACAAAGATTGTAATTGAATGTTTGCCTCGGGAAACGTGAAGCGAAAGCCATCTATTGACAAGAAAAGTTCATTTATAGTCACTCATTCCTTTGAAAGCGTTATTCTTGGTTTTAAATGGATTTATAATATGATTATGGATTTTAAGTTCAATTTCCTTATAATTTTGTTTAAAACAGAATATAATTGAATGTTTACCTCGAGAAACGTGAAGCGAAAGCCATCTATTGACAAGAAAAATTCATTTATGGTCACTCATTCCTTTGAAAGCGTTATTATTGGTTTTAAATGGATTTATAATATCATTATTGATTTTAAGTTCAATTTTCTTACAATTTTGTTTAAAACATAATATAATTGAATGTTTGCCTCTAGAAACGTGACACGAAAGCCATCTATTGACAACAAAAGTTTATTTATAGTCACTCATGCCTTCGGAAGCCTTATTACCCGCTTTAAATAGTTTTATAGTCTCATTATTGATTTAAAGTTGAATATTCTTACATTTTTGGTTAAAACAGATTATAATTGAATGTTAGCCTCAGGAAACGTGAAACGAAAGCCATCTATTGACAAGAAAAGTTCATTTATAGTCACTCATTCCTTTGAAAGCGTTATTATTGGTTTTAAATGGATTTATAATCTCATTATTGATTTTAAGTTCAATTTTCTTACAATTTTGTTTAAAACAGAATATAATTGAATGTTTTCCTCAAGAAACATGACGCGAAAACCATCCATTGACGACAAAAGTTTATTTATAGTCACTCATGCCTTCGGAAGCCTTATTACTCGCTTTAAATAGTTTTATAGTCTCATTGTTGATTTTAAGTTTAATATTCTTACATTTTTGGTTAACAAAGATTGTAATTGAATGTTTGCCTCGGGAAACGTGAAGCGAAAGCCATCTATTGACAAGAAAAGTTCATTTATAGTCACTCATTCCTTTGAAAGCGTTATTCTTGGTTTTAAATGGATTTATAATCTGATTATGGATTTTAAGTTCAATTTCCTTATAATTTTGTTTAAAACAGAATATAATTGAATGTTTACCTCGAGAAACGTGAAGCGAAAGCCATCTATTGACAAGAAAAATTCATTTATGGTCACTCATTCCTTTGAAAGCGTTATTATTGGTTTTAAATGGATTTATAATATCATTATTGATTTTAAGTTCAATTTTCTTACAATTTTGTTTAAAACATAATATAATTGAATGTTTGCCTCGAGAAACGTGACACGAAAGCCATCTATTGACAACAAAAGTTTATTTATAGTCACTCATGCCTTCGGAAGCCTTATTACCCGCTTTAAATAGTTTTATAGTCTCATTATTGATTTAAAGTTGAATATTCTTACATTTTTGGTTAAAACAGATTATAATTGAATGTTAGCCTCAGGAAACGTGAAACGAAAGCCATCTATTGACAAGAAAAGTTCATTTATAGTCACTCATTTCTTTGAAAGCGTTATTATTGGTTTTAAATGGATTTATAATCTCATTAGTGATTTTAAGTTCAATTTTCTTACAATATTGTTTAAAACAGAATATAATTGAATGTTTTCCTCAAGAAACATGACGCGAAAACCATCCATTGACGACAAAAGTTTATTTATAGTCACTCATGCCTTCGGAAGCCTTATTACTCGCTTTAAATAGTTTTATAGTCTCATTGTTGATTTTAAGTTTAATATTCTTACATTTTTGGTTAACAAAGATTGTAATTGAATGTTTGCCTCGGGAAACGTGAAGCGAAAGCCATCTATTGACAAGAAAAGTTCATTTATAGTCACTCATTCCTTTGAAAGCGTTATTCTTGGTTTTAAATGGATTTATAATCTGATTATGGATTTTAAGTTCAATTTCCTTATAATTTTGTTTAAAACAGAATATAATTGAATGTTTACCTCGAGAAACGTGAAGCGAAAGCCATCTATTGACAAGAAAAATTCATTTATGGTCACTCATTCCTTTGAAAGCGTTATTATTGGTTTTAAATGGATTTATAATATCATTATTGATTTTAAGTTCAATTTTCTTACAATTTTGTTTAAAACATAATATAATTGAATGTTTGCCTCGAGAAACGTGACGCGAAAGCCATCCATTTAAAATAAAAGTTTATTTATAGTCACTCATGCCTTCGGAAGCCTTATTACCCGCTTTAAATAGTTTTATAGTCTCTTTATTGATTTTAAGTTGAATATTCTTACATTTTTGGTTAAAACAGATTATAATTGAATGTTAGCCTCAGGAAACGTGAAACGAAAGCCATCTATTGACAAGAAAAGTTCATTTATAGTCACTCATTCCTTTGAAAGCGTTATTATTGGTTTTAAATGGATTTATAATATCATTATTGATTTTAAGTTCAATTTTCTTACAATTTTGTTTAAAACAGAATATAATTGAATGTTTACCTCGAGAAACCTGAATCGAAAGCCATCCATTGACAACAAAAGTCTATTTTTAGTCACTCATGCCTTCGGAAGCCTTATTACCCGCTTTAAATAGTTTTATAGTCTCATTATTGATTTTAAGTTGAATATTCTTACATTTTTGGTTAAAACAGATTATAATTGAATGTTAGCCTCAGGAAACGTGAAACGAAAGCCATCTATTGACAACAAAAGTTCATTTATAGTCACTCATTCCTTTGAAAGCGTTATTATTGGTTTTAAATGGATTTAGAATATCATTATTGATTTTAAGTTCAATTTTCTTACAATTTTGTTTAAAACAGAATATAATTGAATGTTTACCTCGAGAAACCTGAATCGAAAGCCATCCATTGACAACAAAAGTCTATTTTTAGTCACTCATGCCTTCGGAAGCCTTATTACCCGCTTTAAATAGTTTTATAGTCTCATTATTGATTTTAAGTTGAATATTCTTACATTTTTGGTTAAAACAAATTATAATTGAATGTTAGCCTCAGGAAACGGGAAACGAAAGCCATCTATTGACAAGAAAAGTTTATTTATAGTCACTCATTCCTTTCAAAGCGTTATTATTGGTTTTAAATGGATTTATAATCTCATTACTGATTTTAAGTTCAATTTTCTTACAATTTTGTTTAAAACAGAATATAATTGAATGTTTACCTCGAGAAACGTGAAGCGAAAGCCATCTATTGACAAGAAAAGTTCATTTATGGTCACTCATTCCTTTGAAAACGTTATTATTGGTTTTAAATGGATTTATAATCTCATTATTGATTTTAAGTTCAATTTTCTTACAATTTTTTTTAAAACAGAATATAATTGAATGTTTACCTCGAGAAACGTGACGCGAAAGCCATCCATTGACAACAAAAGTTTATTTATAGTCACTCATGCCTTCGGAAGCCTTATTACTCGCTTTAAATAGTTTTATAGTCTCATTGTTGATTTTAAGTTGAATATTCTTACATTTTTGCTTAACAAAGATTGTAATTGAATGTTTGCCTCGGGAAACGTGAAGCGAAAGCCATCTATTGACAAGAAAAGTTCATTTATAGTCACTCATTCCATTGAAAGCGTTATTATTGGTTTTAAATGGATTTATAATCTGATTATGGATTTTAAGTTCAATTTTCTTATAATTTTGGTTAAAACAGAATATATTTGAATGTTTACCTCGAGAAACGTGAAGCGAAAGCCATCTATTGACAAGAAAAGTTCATTTATGGTCACTCATTCCTTTGAAAGCGTTACTATTGGTTTTAAATGGATTTATAATCTCATTATTGATTTTAAGTTCAATTTTCTTACAATTTTGTTTAAAACAGAATATAATTGAATGTTTGCCTCGAGAAACGTGACACGAAAGCCATCCATTGACAACAAAAGTTTATTTATAGTCACTCATACCTTCGGAAGCCTTATTACTCGCTTTAAATAGTTTTATAGTCTCATTGTTGATTTTCAGTTGAATATTCTTACATTTTTGGTTAACAAAGATTGTAATTGAATGTTTGCCTCGGGAAACGTGAAGCGAAAGCCATCTATTTACAAGAAAAGTTCATTTATAGTCACTCATTCCTTTGAAAGCGTTATTATTGGTTTTAAATGGATTTATAATCTGATTATGAATTTTAAGTTCAATTTTCTTATAATTTTCGTTAAAACAGAATATAATTGAATGTTTACCTCGAGAAATGTGAAGCGAAAGCCATCTATTGACAAGAAAATTTCATTTATGGTCACTAATTCCTTTGAAAGCGTTATTATTGGTTTTAAATGGATTTATAATCTCATTATTGATTTTAAGTTCAATTTTCTTACAATTTTGTTTAAAACAGAATATAATTGAATGTTTGCCTCGAGAAACGTGACGCGAAAGCCATCCATTGACAACAAAAGTTTATTTATAGTCACTCATGCCTTTGGAAGCCTTATTACCCGCTTTAAATAGTTTTATACTCTCATTATTGATTTTAAGTTGAATATTCTTACATTTTTGGTTAAAACAGATTATAATTGAATGTTAGCCTCAGGAAACGTGAAACGAAAGCCATCTATTGACAAGAAAAGTTCATTTATGGTCACTCATTCCTTTGAAAGCGTTATTATTGGTTTTAAATGGATTTATAATCTCATTATTGATTTTAAGTTCAATTTTCTTACAATTTTGTTTAAAACAGAATATAATTGAATGTTTGCCTCGAGAAACGTGACGCGAAAGCCATCTATTGACAAGAAAAGTTCATTTATGGTCACTCATTCCTTTGAAAGCGTTATTATTGGTTTTAAATGGATTTATAATCTCAGTATTGATTTTAAGTTCAATTTTCTTAGAATTTTGTTTAAAACAGAATATAATTGAATGTTTACCTCGAGAAACGTGAAGCGAAAGCCATCTATTGACAAGAAAAATTCATTTATGGTCACTCATTCCTTTGAAAGCGTTATTATTTGTTTTAAATGGATTTATAATCTCATTATTGATTTTAAGTTCAATTTTCTTACAATTTTGTTTAAAACAGAATATAATTGAATGTTTGCCTCGAGAAACGTGACACGAAAGCCATCCATTGACAACAAAAGTTTATTTATAGTCACTCATGCCTTCGGAAGCCTTATTACCCGTTTTAAATAGTTTTATAGTCTCATTATTGATTTAAAGTTGAATATTCTTACATTTTTGGTTAAAACAGATTATAATTGAATGTTAGCCTCAAGAAACGTGAAACGAAAGCCATCTATTGACAAGAAAAGTTCATTTATAGTCACTCATTTCTTTGAAAGCGTTATTATTGGTTTTAAATGGATTTATAATCTCATTATTGATTTTAAGTTCAATTTTCTTACAATATTGTTTAAAACAGAATATAATTGAATGTTTTCCTCAAGAAACATGACGCGAAAACCATCCATTGACGACAAAAGTTTATTTATAGTCACTCATGCCTTCGGAAGCCTTATTACTCCCTTTAAATAGTTTTATAGTCTCATTGTTGATTTTAAGTTTAATATTCTTACATTTTTGGTTAACAAAGATTGTAATTGAATGTTTGCCTCGGGAAACGTGAAGCGAAAGCCATCTATTGACAAGAAAAGTTCATTTATAGTCACTCATTCCTTTGAAAGCGTTATTCTTGGTTTTAAATGGATTTATAATCTGATTATGGATTTTAAGTTCAATTTCCTTATAATTTTGTTTAAAACAGAATATAATTGAATGTTTACCTCGAGAAACGTGAAGCGAAAGCCATCTATTGACAAGAAAAATTCATTTATGGTCACTCATTCCTTTGAAAGCGTTATTATTGGTTTTAAATGGATTTATAATATCATTATTGATTTTAAGTTCAATTTTCTTACAATTTTGTTTAAAACATAATATAATTGAATGTTTGCCTCGAGAAACGTGACACGAAAGCCATCTATTGACAACAAAAGTTTATTTATAGTCACTCATGCCTTCGGAAGCCTTATTACCCGCTTTAAATAGTTTTATAGTCTCATTATTGATTTAAAGTTGAATATTCTTACATTTTTGGTTAAAACAGATTATAATTGAATGTTAGCCTCAGGAAACGTGAAACGAAAGCCATCTATTGACAAGAAAAGTTCATTTATAGTCACTCATTCCTTTGAAAGCGTTATTATTGGTTTTAAATGGATTTATAATCTCATTATTGATTTTAAGTTCAATTTTCTTACAATTTTGTTTAAAACAGAATATAATTGAATGTTTTCCTCAAGAAACATGACGCGAAAACCATCCATTGACGACAAAAGTTTATTTATAGTCACTCATGCCTTCGGAAGCCTTATTACTCGCTTTAAATAGTTTTATAGTCTCATTGTTGATTTTAAGTTTAATATTGTTACATTTTTGGTTAACAAAGATTGTAATTGAATGTTTGCCTCGGGAAACGTGAAGCGAAAGCCATCTATTGACAAGAAAAGTTCATTTATAGTCACTCATTCCTTTGAAAGCGTTATTCTTGATTTTAAATGGATTTATAATCTGATTATGGATTTTAAGTTCAATTTCCTTATAATTTTGTTTAAAACAGAATATAATTGAATGTTTACCTCGAGAAACGTGAAGCGAAAGCCATCTATTGACAAGAAAAATTCATTTATGGTCACTCATTCCTTTGAAAGCGTTATTATTGGTTTTAAATGGATTTATAATATCATTATTGATTTTAAGTTCAATTTTCTTACAATTTTGTTTAAAACAGAATATAATTGAATGTTTGCCTCGAGAAACGTGATGCGAAAGCCATCCATTTAAAACAAAAGTTTATTTATAGTCACTCATGCCTTCGGAAGCCTTATTACCCGCTTTAAATAGTTTTATAGTCTCTTTATTGATTTTAAGTTGAATATTCTTACATTTTTGGTTAAAACAGATTATAATTGAATGTTAGCCTCAGGAAACGTGAAACGAAAGCCATCTATTGACAAGAAAAGTTCATTTATAGTCACTCATTCCTTTGAAAGCGTTACTATTGGTTTTAAATGGATTTATAATCTCATTATTGATTTTAAGTTCAATTTTCTTACAATTTTGTTTAAAACAGAATATAATTGAATGTTTGCCTCGAGAAACGTGACACGAAAGCCATCCATTGACAACAAAAGTTTATTTATAGTCACTCATGCCTTCGGAAGCCTTATTACCCGCTTTAAATAGTTTTATAGTCTCATTATTGATTTAAAGTTGAATATTCTTACATTTTTGGTTAAAACAGATTATAATTGAATGTTAGCCTCAAGAAACGTGAAACGAAAGCCATCTATTGACAAGAAAAGTTCATTTATAGTCACTCATTTCTTTGAAAGCGTTATTATTGGTTTTAAATGGATTTATAATCTCATTATTGATTTTAAGTTCAATTTTCTTACAATTTTGTTTAAAACAGAATATAATTGAATGTTTTCCTCAAGAAACATGACGCGAAAACCATCCATTGACGACAAAAGTTTATTTATAGTCACTCATGCCTTCGGAAGCCTTATTACTCGCTTTAAATAGTTTTATAGTCTCATTGTTGATTTTAAGTTTAATATTCTTACATTTTTGGTTAACAAAGATTGTAATTGAATGTTTGCCTCGGGAAACGTGAAGCGAAAGCCATCTATTGACAAGAAAAGTTCATTTATAGTCACTCATTCCTTTGAAAGCGTTATTCTTGGTTTTAAATGGATTTATAATCTGATTATGGATTTTAAGTTCAATTTCCTTATAATTTTGTTTAAAACAGAATATAATTGAATGTTTACCTCGAGAAACGTGAAGCGAAAGCCATCTATTGACAAGAAAAATTCATTTATGGTCACTCATTCCTTTGAAAGCGTTATTATTGGTTTTAAATGGATTTATAATATCATTATTGATTTTAAGTTCAATTTTCTTACAATTTTGTTTAAAACATAATATAATTGAATGTTTGCCTCGAGAAACGTGACGCGAAAGCCATCCATTTAAAATAAAAGTTTATTTATAGTCACTCATGCCTTCGGAAGCCTTATTACCCGCTTTAAATAGTTTTATAGTCTCTTTATTGATTTTAAGTTGAATATTCTTACATTTTTGGTTAAAACAGATTATAATTGAATGTTAGCCTCAGGAAACGTGAAACGAAAGCCATCTATTGACAAGAAAAGTTCATTTATAGTCACTCATTCCTTTGAAAGCGTTATTATTGGTTTTAAATGGATTTATAATATCATTATTGCTTTTAAGTTCAATTTTCTTACAATTTTGTTTAAAACAGAATATAATTGAATGTTTACCTCGAGAAACCTGAATCGAAAGCCATCCATTGACAACAAAAGTCTATTTTTAGTCACTCATGCCTTCGGAAGCCTTATTACCCGCTTTAAATAGTTTTATAGTCTCATTATTGATTTTAAGTTGAATATTCTTACATTTTTGGTTAAAACAGATTATAATTGAATGTTAGCCTCAGGAAACGTGAAACGAAAGCCATCTATTGACAAGAAAAGTTCATTTATAGTCACTCATTCCTTTGAAAGCGTTATTATTGGTTTTAAATGGATTTATAATATCATTATTGATTTTAAGTTCAATTTTCTTACAATTTTGTTTAAAACAGAATATAATTGAATGTTTACCTCGAGAAACCTGAATCGAAAGCCATCCATGGACAACAAAAGTCTATTTTTAGTCACTCATGCCTTCGGAAGCCTTATTAACCGCTTTAAATAGTTTTATAGTCTCATTATTGATTTTAAGTTGAATATTCTTACATTTTTGGTTAAAACAAATTATAATTGAATGTTAGCCTCAGGAAACGGGAAACGAAAGCCATCTATTGACAAGAAAAGTTTATTTATAGTCACTCATTCCTTTCAAAGCGTTATTATTGGTTTTAAATGGATTTATAATCTCATTACTGATTTTAAGTTCAATTTTCTTACAATTTTGTTTAAAACAGAATATAATTGAATGTTTACCTCGAGAAACGTGAAGCGAAAGCCATCTATTGACAAGAAAAGTTCATTTATGGTCACTCATTCCTTTGGAAACGTTATTATTGGTTTTAAATGGATTTATAATCTCATTATTGATTTTAAGTTCAATTTTCTTACAATTTTTTTTAAAACAGAATATAATTGAATGTTTACCTCGAGAAACGTGACGCGAAAGCCATCCATTGACAACAAAAGTTTATTTATAGTCACTCATGCCTTCGGAAGCCTTATTACTCGCTTTAAATAGTTTTATAGTCTCATTGTTGATTTTAAGTTGAATATTCTTACATTTTTGCTTAACAAAGATTGTAATTGAATGTTTGCCTCGGGAAACGTGAAGCGAAAGCCATCTATTGACAAGAAAAGTTCATTTATACTCACTCATTCCATTGAAAGCGTTATTATTGGTTTTAAATGGATTTATAATCTGATTATGGATTTTAAGTTCAATTTTCTTATAATTTTGGTTAAAACAGAATATATTTGAATGTTTACCTCGAGAAACGTGAAGCGAAAGCCATCTATTGACAAGAAAAGTTCATTTATGGTCACTCATTCCTTTGAAAGCGTTACTATTGGTTTTAAATGGATTTATAATCTCATTATTGATTTTAAGTTCAATTTTCTTACAATTTTGTTTAAAACAGAATATAATTGAATGTTTGCCTCGAGAAACGTGACACGAAAGCCATCCATTGACAACAAAAGTTTATTTATAGTCACTCATGCCTTCGTAAGCCTTATTACCTGCTTTAAATAGTTTTATAGCCTCATTATTGATTTTAAGGTTAATATTCTTACATTTTTGGTTAAAACAGATTATAATTGAATGTTAGCCTCAGGAAACGTGAAACGAAAGCCATCTATTGACAAGAAAAGTTCATTTATAGTCACTCATTCCTTTGAAAGCGTTATTATTGGTTTTAAATGGATTTATAATCTCATTATTGATTTTAAGTTCAATTTTCTTACAATTTTGTTTAAAACAGAATATAATTGAATGTTTTCCTCGAGAAACATGACGCGAAAACCATCCATTGACGACAAAAGTTTATTTATAGTCACTCATGCCTTCGGAAGCCTTATTACTCACTTTAAATAGTTTTATAGTCTCATTGTTGATTTTAAGTTGAATATTCTTACATTTTTGGTTAACAAAGATTGTAATTGAATGTTTGCCTCGGGAAACGTGAAGCGAAAGCAATCTATTGACAAGAAAAGTTCATTTATAGTCACTCATTCCTTTGCAAGCGTTATTATTGGTTTTAAATGGATTTATAATCTCATTATTGATTTTAAGTTCATTTTTCTTACAATTTTGTTTAAAACAGAATATAATTGAATGTTTTCCTCGAGAAACGCGAAGCGAAAGCCATCTATTGACAAGAAAAGTTCATTTATAGTCACTCATTCTTTTGAAAGCGTTATTATTGGTTTTAAATGGATTTATAATCTCATTATTGATTTTAAGTTCAATTTTCTTACAATTTTGTTTAAAACAGAATATAATTGAATGTTTTCCTGGAGAAACATGACGCGAAAACCATCCATTGACAACAAAAGTTTATTTATAGTCACTCATGCCTTCGGAAGCCTTATTACTCGCTTTAAATAGTTTTATAGTCTCATTGTTGATTTTCAGTTGAATATTCTTACATTTTTGGTTAACAAAGATTGTAATTGAATGTTTGCCTCGGGAAACGTGAAGCGAAAGCCATCTATTTACAAGAAAAGTTCATTTATAGTCACTCATTCCTTTGAAAGCGTTATTATTGGTTTTAAATGGATTTATAATCTGTTTATGAATTTTAAGTTCAATTTTCTTATAATTTTCGTTAAAACAGAATATAATTGAATGTTTACCTCGAGAAACGTGAAGCGAAAGCCATCTATTGACAAAAAAAGTTCATTTATGGTCACTCATTCCTTTGAAAGCGTTATTATTGGTTTTAAATGGATTTATAATCTCATTATTGATTTTAAGTTCAATTTTCTTACAATTTTGTTTAAAACAGAATATAATTGAATGTTTGCCTCGAGAAACGTGACGCGAAATCCATCCATTGACAACAAAAGTTTATTTATAGTCACTCATGCCTTTGGAAGCCTTATTACCCGCTTTAAATAGTTTTATACTCTCATTATTGATTTTAAGTTGAATATTCTTACATTTTTGGTTAAAACAGATTATAATTGAATGTTAGCCTCAGGAAACGTGAAACGAAAGTCATCTATTGACAAGAAAAGTTCATTTATGGTCACTCATTCCTTTGAAAGCGTTATTATTGGTTTTAAATGGATTTATAATCTCATTAATTATTTTAAGTTCAATTTTCTTACAATTTTGTTTCAAACAGAATATAATTGAATGTTTGCCTCGAGAAACGTGACGCGAAAGCCATCTATTGACAAGAAAAGTTCATTTATGGTCACTCATTCCTTTGAAAGCGTTATTATTGGTTTTAAATGGATTTATAATCTCAGTATTGATTTTAAGTTCAATTTTCTTAGAATTTTGTTTAAAACAGAATATAATTGAATGTTTACCTCGAGAAACGTGAAGCGAAAGCCATCTATTGACAAGAAAAATTCATTTATGGTCACTCATTCCTTTGAAAGCGTTATTATTTGTTTTAAATGGATTTATAATCTCATTATTGATTTTAAGTTCAATTTTCTTACAATTTTGTTTAAAACAGAATATAATTGAATGTTTGCCTCGAGAAACGTGACGCGAAAGCCATCCATTGACAACAAAAGTTTATTTATAGTCACTCATGCGTTCGGAAGCCTTATTACCCGCTTTAAATAGTTTTATAGTCTCATTATTGATTTTAAGTTAAATATTCTTACATTTTTGGTTAAAACAGATTATAATTGAATGTTAGCCTCAGGAAACGTGAAACGAAAGCCATCTATTGACAAGAAAAAGTTCATTTATAGTCACTCATTCCTTTGAAAGCGTTATTATTGGTTTTAAATGGATTTATAATCTCATTATTGATTTTAAGTTCAATTTTCTTACAATTTTGTTTAAAACAGAATATAATTGAATGTTTTCCTCGAGAAACATGACGCGAAAACCATCCATTAACAACAAAAGTTTATTTATAGTCACTCATACCTTCGGAAGCCTTATTACTCGCTTTAAATAGTTTTATAGTCTCATTGTTGATTTTCAGTTGAATATTCTTACATTTTTGGTTAACAAAGATTGTAATTGAATGTTTGCCTCGGGAAACGTGAAGCGAAAGCCATCTATTTACAAGAAAAGTTCATTTATAGTCACTCATTCCTTTGAAAGCGTTATTATTGGTTTTAAATGGATTTATAATCTGATTATGAATTTTAAGTTCAATTTTCTTATAATTTTCGTTAAAACAGAATATAATTGAATGTTTACCTCGAGAAATGTGAAGCGAAAGCCATCTATTGACAAGAAAAGTTCATTTATGGTCACTAATTCCTTTGAAAGCGTTATTATTGGTTTTAAATGGATTTATAATCTCATTATTGATTTTAAGTTCAATTTTCTTACAATTTTGTTTAAAACAGAATATAATTGAATGTTTGCCTCGAGAAACGTGACGCGAAAGCCATCCATTGACAACAAAAGTTTATTTATAGTCACTCATGCCTTTGGAAGCCTTATTACCCGCTTTAAATAGTTTTATACTCTCATTATTGATTTTAAGTTGAATATTCTTACATTTTTGGTTAAAACAGATTATAATTGAATGTTAGCCTCAGGAAACGTGAAACGAAAGCCATCTATTGACAAGAAAAGTTCATTTATGGTCACTCATTCCTTTGAAAGCGTTATTATTGGTTTTAAATGGATTTATAATCTCATTATTGATTTTAAGTTCAATTTTCTTACAATTTTGTTTAAAACAGAATATAATTGAATGTTTGCCTCGAGAAACGTGACGCGAAAGCCATCTATTGACAAGAAAAGTTCATTTATGGTCACTCATTCCTTTGAAAGCGTTATTATTGGTTTTAAATGGATTTATAATCTCAGTATTGATTTTAAGTTCAATTTTCTTAGAATTTTGTTTAAAACAGAATATAATTGAATGTTTACCTCGAGAAACGTGAAGCGAAAGCCATCTATTGACAAGAAAAATTCATTTATGGTCACTCATTCCTTTGAAAGCGTTATTATTTGTTTTAAATGGATTTATAATCTCATTATTGATTTTAAGTTCAATTTTCTTACAATTTTGTTTAAAACAGAATATAATTGAATGTTTGCCTCGAGAAACGTGACGCGAAAGCCATCCATTGACAACAAAAGTTTATTTATAGTCACTCATGCCTTCGGAAGCCTTATTACCCGCTTTAAATAGTTTTATAGTCTCATTATTGATTTTAAGTTAAATATTCTAACATTTTTGGTTAAAACAGATTATAATTGAATGTTAGCCTCAGGAAACGTGAAACGAAAGCCATCTATTGACAAGAAAAAGTTCATTTATAGTCACTCATTCCTTTGAAAGCGTTATTATTGGTTTTAAATGGATTTATAATCTCATTATTGATTTTAAGTTCAATTTTCTTACAATTTTGTTTAAAACAGAATATAATTGAATGTTTTCCTCGAGAAACATGACGCGAAAACCATCCATTAACAACAAAAGTTTATTTATAGTCACTCATACCTTCGGAAGCCTTATTACTCGCTTTAAATAGTTTTATGGTCTCATTGTTGATTTTAAGTTGAATATTCTTATATTTTTGGTTAACGAAGATTGTAATTGAATGTTTGCCTCGGGAAACGTGAAGCGAAAGCCATCTATTGACAAGAAAAGTTCATTTATAGTAACTCATTCCTTTGAAAGCGTTATTATTGGTTTTTAATGGATTTATAATCTGATTATGGATTTTAAGTTCAATTTTCTTATAATTTTGGATAAAACAGAATATAATTGAATGTTTACCTTGAGAAACGTGAAGCGAAAGCCATCTATTGACAAGAAAAGTTCATTTATGGTCACTCATTCCTTTGAAAGCGTTATTATTGGTTTTAAATGGATTTATAATCTCATTATTGATATTAAGTTCAATTTTCTTAAAATTTTGTTTAAAACATAATATAATTGAATGTTTGCCTCGAGAAACGTGACGCGAAAGCCATCCATTGACAAGAAAAGTTCATTTATGGTCACTCATTCCTTTGAAAGCGTTATTATTAGTTTTAAATGGATTTATAATCTCATTATTGATTTTAAGTTCAATTTTCTTACAATTTTGTTTAAAACAGAATATAATTGAATGTTTTCCTCGAGAAACATGACGCGAAAACCATCCATTGACAACAAAAGTTTATTTATAGTCACTCATGCCTCCGGAAGCCTTATTACTCGCTTTAAATAGTTTTATAGTCTCATTGTTGATTTTAAGTTGAATATTCTTATATTTTTGGTTAACGAAGATTGTAATTGAATGTTTGCCTCGGGAAACGTGAAGCGAAAGCCATCTATTGACAAGAAAAGTTCATTTATAGTAACTCATTCCTTTGAAAGCGTTATTATTTGTTTTTAATGGATTTATAATCTGATTATGGATTTTAAGTTCAATTTTCTTATAATTTTGGATAGAACAGATTATAATTGAATGTTTACCTCGAGAAACGTGAAGCGAAAGCCATCTATTGACAAGAAAAGTTCATTTATGGTCACTCATTCCTTTGAAAGCGTTATTATTGGTTTTAATTGGATTTATAATCTCATTATTGATTTTAAGTTCAATTTTCTTACAATTTTGTTTAAAACATAATATAATTGAATGTTTGCCTCGAGAAACGTGACGCGAAAGCCATCCATTGACAACAAAAGTTTATTTATAGTCACTCATGCCTTTGGAAGCCTTATTACCCGCTTTAAATAGTTTTATAGTCTCATTGTTGATTTTAAGTTGAATATTCTTACATTTTTGGTTAAAACAGATTATAATTGAATGTTAGCCTCAGGAAACGTGAAACGAAAGCCATCTATTGACCAGAAAAGTTCATTTATAGTCACTCATTCCTTTGAAAGCGTTATTATTAGTTTTAAATGGATTTATAATCTCATTATTGATTTTAAGTTCAATTTTCTTACAATTTTGTTTAAAACAGAATATAATTGAATGTTTTCCTCGAGAAACGTGAAGCGAAAGCCATCTATTGACAAG
The DNA here is from genome assembly GCF_053813885.1 of Theobroma cacao. NCBI lineage: Eukaryota > Viridiplantae > Streptophyta > Magnoliopsida > Malvales > Malvaceae > Theobroma > Theobroma cacao. Next base: position 21,615,132 of record NC_142647.1, read on the forward strand.
AAAAGTTCATTTATGGTCACTCATTCCTTTGAAAGCGTTATTATTGGTTTTAAATGGATTTATAATCTCATTATTGATTTTAAGTTCAATTTTCTTACAATTTTGTTTAAAACAGAATATAATTGAATGTTTTCCTCGAGAAACGTGAAGCGAAAGCCATCTATTGACAAGAAAAGTTCATTTATGGTCACTCATTCCTTTGAAAACGTTATTATTGGTTTTAAATGGATTTATAATCTCATTATTGATTTTAAGTTCAATTTTCTTACAATTTTGTTTAAAACAGAATATAATTGAATGTTTTCCTCGAGAAACGTGAAGCGAAAGCCATCTATTGACAAGAAAAGTTCATTTATGGTCACTCATTCCTTTGAAAACGTTATTATTGGTTTTAAATGGATTTATAATCTCATTATTGATTTTAAGTTCAATTTTCTTACAATTTTGTTTAAAACAGAATATAATTGAATGTTTTCCTCGAGAAACGTGAAGCGAAAGCCATCTATTGACAAGAAAAGTTCATTTATGGTCACTCATTCCTTTGAAAACGTTATTATTGGTTTTAAATGGATTTATAATCTCATTATTGATTTTAAGTTCAATTTTCTTACAATTTTGTTTAAAACAGAATATAATTGAATGTTTTCCTCGAGAAACATGACGCGAAAACCATCCATTGACAACAAAAGTTTATTTATAGTCACTCATGCCTTCGGAAGCCTTATTACTCACTTTAAATAGTTTTATAGTCTCATTGTTGATTTTCAGTTGAATATTCTTATATTTTTGGTTAACAAAGATTGTAATTGAATGTTTACCTCGGGAAACGTGAAGCGAAAGCCATCTATTGACAAGAAAAGTTCATTTATAGTCACTCATTCCTTTGAAAGCGTTATTCTTGGTTTTAAATGGATTTATAATCTGATTATGAATTTTAAGTTCAATTTTCTTATAATTTTCGTTAAAACAGAATATAATTGAATGTTTACCTCGAGAAACGTGAATCGAAAGCCATCTATTGACAAGAAAAGTTCATTTATGGTCACTCATTCCTTTGAAAGCGTTATTATTGGTTTTAAATGGATTTATAATCTCATTATTGATTTTAAGTTCAATTTTCTTACAATTTTGTTTAAAACATAATATAATTGAATGTTTTCCTCGAGAAACATGACGCGAAAACCATCCATTGACAACAAAAGTTTATTTATAGTCACTCATGCCTTCGGAAGCCTTATTACTCGCTTTAAATAGTTTTATAGTCTCATTGTTGATTTTAAGTTGAATATTCTTATATTTTTGGTTAACAAAGATTGTAATTGAATGTTTACCTCGGGAAACGTGAAGCGAAAGCCATCTATTGACAAGAAAAGTTCATTTATAGTCACTCATTCCTTTGAAAGCGTTATTCTTGGTTTTAAATGGATTTATAATCTGATTATGGATTTTAAGTTCAATTTCCTTATAATTTTGGTTAAAACAGAATATAATTGAATGTTTACCTCGATAAACGTGAAGCGAAAGCCATCTATTGACAAGAAAAGTTCATTTATGGTCACTCATTCCTTTGAAAGCGTTATTATTGGTTTTAAATGGATTTATAATCTCATTATTGATTTTAAGTTCAATTTTCTTACAATTTTGTTTAAAACAGAATATAATTGAATGTTTTCCTCGAGAAACGTGAAGCGAAAGCCATCTATTGACAAGAAAAGTTCATTTATGGTCACTCATTCCTTTGAAAACGTTATTATTTGTTTTAAATGGATTTATAATCTCATTATTGATTTTAAGTTCAATTTTCTTACAATTTTGTTTAAAACAGAATATAATTGAATGTTTTCCTCGAGAAACATGACGCGAAAACCATCCATTGACAACAAAAGTTTATTTATAGTCACTCATGCCTTCGGAAGCCTTATTACTCACTTTAAATAGTTTTATAGTCTCATTGTTGATTTTCAGTTGAATATCCTTACATTTTTGGTTAACAAAGATTGTAATTGAATGTTTGCCTCGGGAAACGTGAAGCGAAAGCCATCTATTGACAAGAAAGGTACATTTATAGTCACTCATTCCTTTGAAAGCGTTATTATTGGTTTTAAATGGATTTATAATCTGATTATGAATTTTAAGTTCAATTTTCTTATAATTTTCGTTAAAACAGAATATAATTGAATGTTTACCTCGAGAAACGTGAATCGAAAGCCATCTATTGACAAGAAAAGTTCATTTATGGTCACTCATTCCTTTGAAAGCGTTATTATTGATTTTAAATGGATTTATAATCTCATTATTGATTTTAAGTTCAATTTTCTTACAATTTTGTTTAAAACATAATATAATTGAATGTTTTCCTCGAGAAACATGACGCGAAAACCATCCATTGACAACAAAAGTTTATTTATAGTCACTCATGCCTTCGGAAGCCTTATTACTCGCTTTAAATAGTTTTATAGTCTCATTGTTGATTTTAAGTTGAATATTCTTATATTTTTGGTTAACAAAGATTGTAATTGAATGTTTGCCTCGGGAAACGTGAAGCGAAAGCCATCTATTGACAAGAAAAGTTCATTTATAGTCACTCATTCCTTTGAAAGCGTTATTCTTGGTTTTAAATGGATTTATAATCTGATTATGGATTTTAAGTTCAATTTCCTTATAATTTTGGTTAAAATAGAATATAATTGAATGTTTACCTCGATAAACGTGAAGCGAAAGCCATCTATTGACAAGAAAAGTTCATTTATGGTCACTCATTCCTTTGAAAGCGTTATTATTGGTTTTAAATGGATTTATAATCTCATTATTGATTTTAAGTTCAATTTTCTTACAATTTTGTTTAAAACAGAATATAATTGAATGTTTGCCTCGAGAAACGTGACACGAAAGCCATCCATTGACAACAAAAGTTTATTTATAGTCACTCATGCCTTCGGAAGCCTTATTACCCGCTTTAAATAGTTTTATAGTCTCATTATTGATTTAAAGTTGAATATTCTTACATTTTTGGTTAAAACAGATTATAATTGAATGTTAGCCTCAGGAAACGTGAAACGAAAGCCATCTATTGACAAGAAAAGGTCATTTATAGTCACTCATTCCTTTGAAAGCGTTATTATTGGTTTTAAATGGATTTATAATCTCATTATTTATTTTAAGTTCAATTTTCTTACAATTTTGTTTAAAACAGAATATAATTGAATGTTTTCCTCAAGCAACATGACGCGAAAACCATCCATTGACGACAAAAGTTTATTTATAGTCACTCATGCCTTCGGAAGCCTTATTACTCGCTTTAAATAGTTTTATAGTCTCATTGTTGATTTTAAGTTTAATATTCTTACATTTTTGGTTAACAAAGATTGTAATTGAATGTTTGCCTCGGGAAACGTGAAGCGAAAGCCATCTATTAACAAGAAAAGTTCATTTATAGTCACTCATTCCTTTGAAAGCGTTATTCTTGGTTTTAAATGGATTTATAATCTGATTATGGATTTTAAGTTCAATTTCCTTATAATTTTGGTTAAAACAGAATATAATTGAATGTTTACCTCGATAAACGTGAAGCGAAAGCCATCTATTGACAAGAAAAGTTCATTGATGGTCACTCATTCCTTTGAAAGCGTTATTATTGGTTTTAAATGGATTTATAATCTCATTATTGATTTTAAGTTCAATTTTCTTACAATTTTGTTTAAAACAGAATATAATTGAATGTTTGCCTCGAGAAACGTGACGCGAAAGCCATTCATTGAAAACAAAAGTTTATTTATAGTGACTCATGCCTTCGGAAGCCTTATTACCCGCTTTAAATAGTTTTATAGTCTCTTTATTGATTTTAAGTTGAATATTCTTACATTTTTGGTGAAAACAGATTATAATTGAATGTTAGCCTCAGGAAACGTGAAACGAAAGCCATCTATTGACAAGAAAAGTTCATTTATAGTCACTCATTCCTTTGAAAGCCTTATTATTGGTTTTAAATGGATTTATAATCTCATTATTGATTTTAAGTTCAATTTTCTTACAATTTTGTTTAAAACAGAATATAATTGAATGTTTTTCTCGAGAAACGTGAAGCGAAAGCCATCTATTGACAAGAAAAGTTCATTTATGGTCACTCATTCCTTTGAAAGCGTTATTATTGGTTTTAAATGGATTTATAATCTCATTATTGATTTTAAGTTCAATTTTCTTACAATTTTGTTTAAAACAGAATATAATTGAATGTTTACCTCGACAAACGTGAAGCGAAAGCCATCTATTGACAAGAAAAGTTCATTTATGGTCACTCATTCCTTTGAAAACGTTATTATTGGTTTTAAATGGATTTATAATCTCATTATTGATTTTAAGTTCAATTTTCTTATAATTTTGGTTAAAACAGAATATAATTGAATGTTTGCCTTGAGAAACGTGATGCGAAAGCCATCCATTGACAACAAAAGTTTATTTATAGTCACTCATGCCTTCGGAAGCCTTATTACCCGCTTTAAATAGTTTTATGGTTTCATTATTGATTTTAAGTTGAATATTCTTACATTTTTGGTTAAAACAAATTATAATTGAATGTTAGCCTCAGGAAACGGGAAACGAAAGCCATCTATTGACAAGAAAAGTTTATTTATAGTTACTCATTCCTTTGAAAGCGTTATTATTGGTTTTAAATGGATTTATAATCTCATTACTGATTTTAAGTTCATTTTTCTTACAATTTTGTTTAAAACAGAATATAATTGAATGTTTTCCTCGAGAAACGTGAAGCGAAAGCCATCTATTGACAAGAAAAGTTCATTTATAGTCACTCATTCCCTTGAAAGCGTTATTATTGGTTTTAAATGGATTTATAATTTCATTATTGATTTTAAGTTCAATTTTCTTACAATTTTGTTTAAAACAGAATATAATTGAATGTTTACCTCGACAAACGTGAAGCGAAAGCCATCTATTGACAAGAAAAGTTCATTTATGGTCACTCATTCCTTTGAAAACGTTATTATTGGTTTTAAATGGATTTATAATCTCATTATTGATTTTAAGTTCAATTTTCTTATAATTTTGGTTAAAACAGAATATAATTGAATGTTTGCCTTGAGAAACGTGATGCGAAAGCCATCCATTGACAACAAAAGTTTATTTATAGTCACTCATGCCTTCGGAAGCCTTATTACCCGCTTTAAATAGTTTTATGGTCTCATTATTGATTTTAAGTTGAATATTCTTACATTTTTGGTTAAAACAAATTATAATTGAATGTTAGCCTCAGGAAACGGGAAACGAAAGCCATCTATTGACAAGAAAAGTTTATTTATAGTTACTCATTCCTTTGAAAGCGTTATTATTGGTTTTAAATGGATTTATAATCTCATTACTGATTTTAAGTTCAATTTTCTTACAATTTTGTTTAAAACAGAATATAATTGAATGTTTACCTCGACAAACGTGAAGCGAAAGCCATCTATTGACAAGAAAAGTTCATTTATGGTCACTCATTCCTTTGAAAACGTTATTATTGGTTTTAAATGGATTTATAATCTCATTATTGATTTTAAGTTCAATTTTCTTACAATTTTTTTTAAAACAGAATATAATTGAATGTTTACCTCGAGAAACGTGACGCGAAAGCCATCCATTGACAACAAAAGTTTATTTATAGTCACTCTTGCCTTCGGAAGCCTTATTACTCGCTTTAAATAGTTTTATAGTCTCATTGTTGATTTTAAGTTGAATATTCTTACATTTTTGCTTAACAAAGATTGTAATTGAATGTTTGCCTCGGGAAACGTGAAGCGAAAGCCATCTATTGACAAGAAAAGTTCATTTATAGTCACTCATTCCATTGAAAGCGTTATTATTGGTTTTAAATGAATTTATAATCTGATTATGGATTTTAAGTTCAATTTTCTTATAATTTTGGTTAAAACAGAATATATTTGAATGTTTACCTCGAGAAACGTGAAGCAAAAGCCATCTATTGACAAGAAAACTTCATTTATAGTCACTCATTCCATTGAAAGCGTTACTATTGGTTTTAAATGGATTTATAATCTCATTATTGATTTTAAGTTCAATTTTCTTACAATTTTGTTTAAAACAGAATATAATTGAATGTTTGCCTCGAGAAACGTGACACGAAAGCCATCCATTGACAACAAAAGTTTATTTATAGTCACTCATGCCTTCGGAAGCCTTATTACCCGCTTTAAATAGTTTTATAGTCTCATTATTGATTTAAAGTTGAATATTCTTACATTTTTGGCTAAAACAGATTATAATTGAATGTTAGCCTCAGGAAACGTGAAACGAAAGCCATCTATTGACAAGAAAAGTTCATTTATAGTCACTCATTCCTTTGAAAGCGTTATTATTGGTTTTAAATGGATTTATAATCTCATTATTGATTTTAAGTTCAATTTTCTTACAATTTTGTTTAAAACAGAATATAATTGAATGTTTTCCTCAAGAAACATGACGCGAAAACCATCCATTGACGACAAAAGTTTATTTATAGTCACTCATGCCTTCGGAAGCCTTATTACTCGCTTTAAATAGTTTTATAGTCTCATTGTTGATTTTAAGTTTAATATTCTTACATTTTTGGTTAACAAAGATTGTAATTGAATGTTTGCCTCGGGAAACGTGAAGCGAAAGCCATCTATTGACAAGAAAAGTTCATTTATAGTCACTCATTCCTTTGAAAGCGTTATTCTTGGTTTTAAATGGATTTATAATCTGATTATGGATTTTAAGTTCAATTTCCTTATAATTTTGGTTAAAACAGAATATAATTGAATGTTTACCTCGATAAACGTGAAGCGAAAGCCAACTATTGACAAGAAAAGTTCATTTATGGTCACTCATTCCTTTGAAAGCGTTATTATTGGTTTTAAATGGATTTATAATCTCATTATTGATTTTAAGTTCAATTTTCTTACAATTTTGTTTAAAACAGAATATAATTGAATGTTTGCCTCGAGAAACGTGACACGAAAGCCATCTATTGACAACAAAAGTTTATTTATAGTCACTCATGCCTTCGGAAGCCTTATTACCCGCTTTAAATAGTTTTATAGTCTCATTATTGATTTAAAGTTGAATATTCTTACATTTTTGGTGAAAACAGATTATAATTGAATGTTAGCCTCAGGAAACGTGAAACGAAAGCCATCTATTGACAAGAAAAGTTCATTTATAGTCACTCATTCCTTTGAAAGCGTTATTATTGGTTTTAAATGGATTTATAATCTCATTATTGATTTTAAGTTCAATTTTCTTACAATTTTGTTTAAAACAGAATATAATTGAATGTTTTCCTCGAGAAACGTGAAGCGAAAGCCATCTATTGACAAGAAAAGTTCATTTATGGTCACTCATTCCTTTGAAAGCGTTATTATTAGTTTTAAATGGATTTATAATCTCATTATTGATTTTAAGTTCAATTTTCTTACAATTTTGTTTAAAACAGAATATAATTGAATGTTTTCCTCGAGAAACATGACGCGAAAACCATCCATTTATAACAAAAGTTTATTTATAGTCACTCATGCCTTCCGAAGCCTTATTACTCGCTTTAAATAGTTTTATAGTCTCATTGTTGATTTTAAGTTGAATATTCTTATATTTTTGGTTAACAAAGATTGTAATTGAATGTTTGCCTCGGGAAACGTGAAGCGAAAGCCATCTACTGACAAGAAAAGTTCATTTATAGTAACTCATTCCTTTGAAAGCGTTATTATTGGTTTTTAATGGATTTATAATCTGATTATGGATTTTAAGTTCAATTTTCTTATAATTTTGGATAAAACAGAATATAATTGAATGTTTACCTCGAGAAACGTGAAGCGAAAGCCATCTATTGACAAGAAAAGTTCATTTATGGTCACTCATTCCTTTGAAAGCGTTATTATTGGTTTTAAATGGATTTATAATCTCATTATTGATTTTAAGTTCAATTTTCTTACAATTTTGTTTAAAACATAATATAATTGAATGTTTGCCTCGAGAAACGTGACGCGAAAGCCATCCATTGAGAACAAAAGTTTATTTATAGTCACTCATGCCTTCGGAAGCCTTATTACCCGCTTTAAATAGTTTTATAGTCTCATTATTGATTTTAAGTTGAATATTCTTACATTTTTGGTGAAAACAGATTATAATTGAATGTTAGCCTCAGGAAACGTGAAACGAAAGCCATCTATTGACAAGAAAAGTTCATTTATAGTCACTCATTCCTTTGAAAGCGTTATTATTGGTTTTAAATGGATTTATAATCTCATTATTGATTTTAAGTTCAATTTTCTTACAATTTTGTTTAAAACAGAATATAATTGAATGTTTTCCTCGAGAAACGTGAAGCGAAAGCCATCTATTGACAAGAAAAGTTCATTTATGGTCACTCATTCCTTTGAAAGCGTTATTATTAGTTTTAAATGGATTTATAATCTCATTATTGATTTTAAGTTCAATTTTCTTACAATTTTGTTTAAAACAGAATATAATTGAATGTTTTCCTCGAGAAACATGACGCGAAAACCATCCATTTACAACAAAAGTTTATTTATAGTCACTCATGCCTTCGGAAGCCTTATTACTCACTTTAAATAGTTTTATAGTCTCATTGTTGATTTTCAGTTGAATATTCTTACATTTTTGGTTAACAAAGATTGTAATTGAATGTTTGCCTCGGGAAACGTGAAGCGAAAGCCATCTATTGACAAGAAAAGTTCATTTATAGTCACTCATTCCTTTGAAAGCGTTATTATTGGTTTTAAATGGATTTATAATCTGATTATGAATTTTAAGTTCAATTTTCTTATAATTTTCGTTAAAACAGAATATAATTGAATGTTTACCTCGAGAAACGTGAAGCGAAAGCCATCTATTGACAAGAAAAGTTCATTTATGGTCACTCATTCCTTTGAAAGCGTTATTATTGGTTTTAAATGGATTTATAATCTCATTATTGATTTTAAGTTCAATTTTCTTACAATTTTGTTTAAAACAGAATATAATTGAATGTTTGCCTCGAGAAACGTGACGCGAAAGCCATCCATTGACAACAAAAGTTTATTTATAGTCACTCATGCCTTGGGAAGCCTTATTACCCGCTTTAAATAGTTTTATAGTCTCATTATTAATTTTAAGTTGAATATTCTTACATTTTTGGTTAAAACAGATTATAATTGAATGTTAGCCTCAGGAAACGTGAAACGAAAGCCATCTATTGACAAGAAAAGTTCATTTATGGTCACTCATTCCTTTGAAAGCGTTATTATTGGTTTTAAATGGATTTATGATCTCATTATTGATTTTAAGTTCAATTTTCTTACAATTTTGTTTAAAACAGAATATAATTGAATGTTTTCCTCGAGAAACGTGAAGCGAAAGCCATCTATTGACAAGAAAAGTTCATTTATGGTCACTCATTCATTTGAAAGCGTTATTATTAGTTTTAAATGGATTTATAATCTCATTATTGATTTTAAGTTCAATTTTCTTACAATTTTGTTTAAAACAGAATATAATTGAATGTTTTCCTCGAGAAACATGACGCGAAAACCATCCATTGACAACAAAAGTTTATTTATAGTCACTCATGCCTTCGGAAGCCTTATTACTCGCTTTAAATAGTTTTATAGTCTCATTGTTGATTTTCAGTTGAATATTCTTACATTTTTGGTTAACAAAGATTGTAATTGAATGTTTGCCTCGGGAAACGTGAAGCGAAAGCCATCTATTGACAAGAAAAGTTCATTTATAGTCACTCATTCCTTTGAAAGCGTTATTATTGGTTTTTAATGGATTTATAATCTGATTATGGATTTTAAGTTCAATTTTCTTATAATTTTGGATAAAACAGAATATAATTGAATGTTTACCTCGAGAAACGTGAAGCGAAAGCCATCTATTGACAAGAAAAGTTCATTTATGGTCACTCATTCCTTTGAAAGCGTTATTATTGGTTTTCAATGGATTTATAATCTCATTATTGATTTTAAGTTCAATTTTCTTACAATTTTGTTTAAAACAGAATATAATTGAATGTTTGCCTCGAGAAACGTGACACGAAAGCCATCCATTGACAACAAAAGTTTATTTATAGTCACTCATGCCTTCGGAAGCCTTATTACCTGCTTTAAATAGTTTTATAGTCTCATTATTGATTTTCAGGTTAATATTCTTACATTTTTGGTTAAAACAGATTATAATTGAATGTTAGCCTCAGGAAACGTGAAACGAAAGCCATATATTGACAAGAAAAGTTCATTTATAGTCACTCATTCCTTTGAAAGCGTTATTATTGGTTTTAAATGGATTTATAATCTCATTATTGATTTTAAGTTCAATTTTCTTACAATTTTGTTTAAAACAGAATATAATTGAATGTTTGCCTCGAGAAACGTGACGCAAAAGCCATCTATTGACAAGAAAAGTTCATTTATAGTCACTCATTCCTTTGAAAGCGTTATTCTTGGTTTTAAATGGATTTATAATCTGATTATGGATTTTAAGTTCAATTTTCTTATAATTTTGGTTAAAACAGAATATAATTGAATGTTTACCTCGAGAAACGTGAAGCGAAAGTTATCTATTGACAAGAAAAATTCATTTATAGTCACTCATTCCTTTGGAAGCGTTATTATTGGTTTTTAATGGATTTATAATCTGATTATGGATTTTAAGTTCAATTTTCTTATAATTTTGGATAAAACAGAAATATAATTGAATGTTTACCTCGAGAAACGTGAAGCGAAAGCAATCTATTGACAAGAAAAGTTCATTTATGGTCACTCATTCCTTTGAAAGCGTTATTATTGGTTTTAAATGGATTTATAATCTCATTATTGATTTTAAGTTCAATTTTCTTACAATTTTGTTTAAAACAGAATATAATTGAATGTTTTCCTCGAGAAACATGACGCGAAAACCATCCATTGACGACAAAAGTTTATTTATAGTCACTCATGCCTTCGGAAGCCTTATTACTTGCTTTAAAGAGTTTTATAGTCTCATTATTGATTTTAAGTTGAATATTCTTACATTTTTGGTTAAAAGAGATTATAATTGAATGTTAGCCTCAGGAAACGTGAAACGAAAGCCATCTATTGACAAGAAAAGTTCATTTGTAGTCACTCATTCCTTTGAAAGCGTTATTATTGGTTTTAAATGGATTTATAATCTCATTATTGATTTTAAGTTCAATTTTCTTATAATTTTGGATAAAACATAAATATAATTGAATGTTTACCTCGAGAAACGTGAAGCGAAAGCCATCTATTGACAAGAAAAGTTCATTTATGATCACTCATTCCTTTGAAAGCGTTATTATTGGTTTTAAATGGATTTATAATCTCATTATTGATTTTAAGTTCAATTTTCTTACAATTTTGTTTAAAACAGAATATAATTGAATGTTTTCCTCGAGAAACATGACGCGAAAACCATCCATTGACAACAAAAGTTTATTTATAGTCACTCATGCCTTCGGAAGCCTTATTACGTGCTTTAAATAGTTTTATAGTCTCATTGTTGATTTTCAGTTGAATATTCTTACATTTTTGGTTAACAAAGATTGTAATTGAATGTTTGCCTCGGGAAACGTGAAGCAAAAGCCATCTATTGACAAGAAAAGTTCATTTATAGTCACTCATTCCTTTGAAAACGTTATTATTGGTTTTAAATGGATTTATAATCTCATTATTGATTTTAAGTTCAATTTTCTTATAAGTTTGTTTAAAACAGAATATAATTGAATGTTTACCTCGAGAAACGTGACGCGAAAGCCATCCATTGACAACAAAAGTTTATTTATAGTCACTCATGCCTTCGGAAGCCTTATTACCCGCTTTAAATAGTTTTATAGTCTCATTATTCATTTTAAGTTGAATATTCTTACATTTTTGGTTAAAACAGATAATAATTGAATGTTAGCCTCAGGAAACAAGAAACGAAAGCCATCTATTGACAAGAAAAGTTCATTTATAGTCACTCATTCCTTTGAAAGCGTTATTATTGGTTTTTAATGGATTTATAATCTGATTATGGATTTTAAGTTCAATTTTCTTATAATTTTGGATAAAACAGAATATAATTGAATGTTTACCTCAAGAAACGTGAAGCGAAAGCCATCTATTGACAAGAAAAGTTCATTTATGGTCACTCATTCCTTTGAAAGCGTTATTATTGGTTTTAAATGGATTCATAATCTCATTATTGATTTTAAGTTCAATTTTCTTACAATTTTGTTTAAAACAGAATATAATTGAATGTTTGCCTCGAGAAACGTGACGCGAAAGCCATCCATTGACAACAAAAGTTTATTTATAGTCACTCATGCCTTCGGAAGCCTTATTACCCGCTTTAAATAGTTTTATAGTCTCATTATTGATTTTAAGTTGAATATTCTTACATTTTTGGTTAAAACAGATTATAATTGAATGTTAGCCTCAGGAAACGTGAAACGAAAGCCATCTATTGACAAGAAAAGTTCATTTATAGTCACTCATTCCTTTGAAAGCGTTATTATTGGTTTTAAATGGATTTATAATCTCATTATCGATTTTAAGTTCAATTTTCTTATAATTTTGGATAAAACATAAATATAATTGAATGTTTACCTCGAGAAACGTGAAGCGAAAGCCATCTATTGACAAGAAAAGTTCATTTATGGTCACTCATTCCTTTGAAAGCGTTATTATTGGTTTTAAATGGATTTATAATCTCATTATTGATTTTAAGTTCAATTTTCTTACAATTTTGTTTAAAACAGAATATAATTGAATGTTTGCCTCGAGAAACGTGACGCGAAAGCCATCCATTGACAACAAAAGTTTATTTATAGTCACTCATGCCTTCGGAAGCCTTATTACCCGCTTTAAATAGTTTTATAGTCTCATTATTGATTTTAAGTTGAATATTCTTACTTTTTTGGTTAAAACAGATTATAATTGAATGTTAGCCTCAGGAAACGTGAAACGAAAGCCATCTATTGACAAGAAAAGTTCATTTATAGTCACTCATTCCTTTGAAAGCGTTATTATTGGTTTTAAATGGATTTATAATCTCATTATTGATTTTAAGTTGAATATTCTTACATTTTTGGTTAAAACAGATAATAATTGAATGTTAGCCTCAGGAAACGTGAAGCGAAAGCCATCTATTGACAAGAAAAGTTCATTTATAGTCACTCATTCCTTTGAAAGCGTTATTATTGGTTTTTAATGGATTTATAATCTGATTATGGATTTTAAGTTCAATTTTCTTATAATTTTGGATAAAACATAAATATAATTGAATGTTTACCTCGAGAAACGTGAAGCGAAAGCCATCTATTGACAAGAAAAGTTTATTTATGGTCACTCAATCCTTTGAAAGCGTTATTATTGGTTTTAAATGGATTTATAATCTCATTATTGATTTTAAGTTCAATTTTCTTGCAATTTTGTTTAAAACAGAATATAATTGAATGTTTGCCTCGAGAAACGTGACGCGAAAGCCATCCATTGACAACAAAAGTTTATTTATAGTCACTCATGCCTTCGGAAGCCTTATTACCCGCTTTAAATAGTTTTATAGTCTCATTATTGATTTTAAGTTGAATATTCTTACATTTTTGGTTAAAACAGATTATAATTGAATGTTAGCCTCAGGAAACGTGAAACGAAAGCCATCTATTGACAAGAAAAGTTTATTTATAGTCACTCATTCCTTTGAAAGCGTTATTATTGGTTTTAAATGGATTTATAATCTCATTATTGATTTTAAGTTGAATATTCTTACATTTTTGGTTAAAACAGATAATAATTGAATGTTAGCCTCAGGAAACGTGAAGCGAAAGCCATCTATTGACAAGAAAAGTTCATTTATAGTCACTCATTCCTTTGAAAGCGTTATTATTGGTTTTTAATGGATTTATAATCTGATTATGGATTTTAAGTTCAATTTTCTTATAATTTTGGATAAAACATAAATATAATTGAATGTTTACCTCGAGAAACGTGAAGGGAAAGCCATCTATTGACAAGAAAAGTTCATTTATGGTCACTCATTCCTTTGAAAGCGTTATTATTGGTTTTAAATGGATTTATAATCTCATTATTGATTTTAAGTTCAATTTTCTTACAATTTTGTTTAAAACAGAATATAATTGAATGTTTGCCTCGAGAAACGTGACGCGAAAGCCATCCATTGACAACAAAAGTTTATTTATAGTCACTCATGCCTTGGGAAGCCTTATTACCCGCTTTAAATAGTTTTATAGTCTCATTATTGATTTTAAGTTGAATATTCTTACATTTTTGGTTAAAACAGATTATAATTGAATGTTAGCCTCAGGAAACGTGAAACGAAAGCCATCTATTGACAAGAAAAGTTCATTTGTAGTCACTCATTCCTTTGAAAGCGTTATTATTGGTTTTAAATTGATTTATAATCTCATTATTGATTTTAAGTTCAATTTTCTTACAATTTTGTTTAAAACAGAATATAATTGAATGTTTTCCTCGAGAAACATGACGCGAAAACCATCCATTGACGACAAAAGTTTATTTATAGTCACTCATGCCTTCGGAAGCTTTATTACTCGCTTTAAAGAGTTTTATAGTCTCATTGTTGATTTTAAGTTGAATATTCTTATATTTTTGGTTAACGAAGATTGTAATTGAATGTTTGCCTCGGGAAACGTGAAGCGAAAGCCATCTATTGACAAGAAAAGTTCATTTATAGTCACTCATTCCTTTGAAAGCGTTATTATTGGTTTTTAATGGATTTATAATCTGATTATGGATTTTAAGTTCAATTTTCTTATAATTTTGGATAAAACATAAATATAATTGAATGTTTACCTCGAGAAACGTGAAGCGAAAGCCATCTATTGACAAGAAAAGTTTATTTATGGTCACTCATTCCTTTGAAAGCGTTATTATTGGTTTTAAATGGATTTATAATCTCATTATTGATTTTAAGTTCAATTTTCTTACAATTTTGTTTAAAACAGAATATAATTGAATGTTTGCCTCGAGAAACGTGACGCGAAAGCCATCCATTGACAACAAAAGTTTATTTATAGTCACTCATGCCTTCGGAAGCCTTATTACCCGCTTTAAATAGTTTTATAGTCTCATTATTGATTTTAAGTTGAATATTCTTACATTTTTGGTTAAAAGAGATTATAATTGAATGTTAGCCTCAGGAAACGTGAAACGAAAGCCATCTATTGACAAGAAAAGTTCATTTGTAGTCACTCATTCCTTTGAAAGCGTTATTATTGGTTTTAAATGGATTTATAATCTCATTATTGATTTTAAGTTCAATTTTCTTACAATTTTGTTTAAAACAGAATATAATTGAATGTTTTCCTCGAGAAACATGACGCGAAAACCATCCATTGACGACAAAAGTTTATTTATAGTCACTCATGCCTTCGGAAGCTTTATTACTCGCTTTAAAGAGTTTTATAGTCTCATTGTTGATTTTAAGTTGAATATTCTTACATTTTTGGTTAACAAAGATTGTAATTGAATGTTTGCCTGGAGAAACGTGAAGCGAAAGCCATCTATTGACAAGAAAAGTTCATTTATAGTCACTCATTCCTTTGAAAGCGTTATTATTGGTTTTAAATGGATTTATAATCTGATTACGGATTTTAAGTTCAATTTTCTTATAATTTTGGTTAAAACAGAATATAATTGAATGTTTACCTTGAGAAACGTGAAGCGAAAGCCACCTATTGACAAGAAAAGTTCATTTATGGTCACTCATTCCTTTGAAAGCGTTATTATTGGTTTTAAATGGATTTATAATCTCATTATTGATTTTAAGTTCAATTTTCTTACAATTTTGTTTAAAACAGAATATAATTGAATGTTTTCCTCGAGAAACATGACGCGAAAACCATCCATTGACAACAAAAGTTTATTTATAGTCACTCATGCCTTCGGAAGCCTTATTACTTGCTTTAAATAATTTTATAGTCTCATTGTTGATTTTCAGTTGAATATTCTTACATTTTTGGTTAACAAAGATTGTAATTGAATGTTTGCCTCGGGAAACGTGAAGCAAAAGCCATCTATTGACAAGAAAAGTTCATTTATAGTCACTCATTCCTTTGAAAGCGTTATTATTGGTTTTAAATGGATTTATAATCTCATTATTGATTTTAAGTTCAATTTTCTTATAAGTTTGTTTAAAACAGAATATAATTGAATGTTTACCTCGAGAAACGTGACGCGAAAGCCATCCATTGACAACAAAAGTTTATTTATAGTCACTCATGCCTTCGGAAGCCTTATTACCCGCTTTAAATAGTTTTATAGTCTCTTTATTGATTTTAAGTTGAATATTCTTACATTTTTGGTTAAAACAGATAATAATTGAATGTTAGCCTCAGGAAACAAGAAACGAAAGCCATCTATTGACAAGAAAAGTTCATTTATAGTCACTCATTCCTTTGAAAGCGTTATTATTGGTTTTTAATGGATTTATAATCTGATTATGGATTTTAAGTTCAATTTTCTTATAATTTTGGATAAAACAGAATATAATTGAATGTTTACCTCGAGAAACGTGAAGCGAAAGGCATCTATTGACAAGAAAAGTTCATTTATGGTCACTCATTCCTTTGAAAGCGTTATTATTGGTTTTAAATGGATTTATAATCTCATTATTGATTTTAAGTTCAATTTTCTTACAATTTTGTTTAAAACAGAATATAATTGAATGTTTGCCTCGAGAAACGTGACGCGAAAGCCATCCATTGACAAAAAAAGTTTATTTATAGTCACTCATGCCTTCGGAAGCCTTATTACCCGCTTTAAATAGTTTTATAGTCTCATTATTGATTTTAAGTTGAATATTCTTACATTTTTGGTTAAAACAGATTATAATTGAATGTTAGCCTCAGGAAACGTGAAACGAAAGCCATCTATTGACAAGAAAAGTTCATTTATAGTCACTCATTCCTTTGAAAGCGTTATTATTGGTTTTAAATGGATTTATAATCTCATTATTGATTTTAAGTTCAATTTTCTTACAATTTTGTTTTAAAACAGAATATAATTGAATGTTTTCCTCGAGAAACATGACGCGAAAACCATCCATTGACGACAAAATTTTATTTATAGTCACTCATGCCTTCGGAAGCTTTATTACTCGTTTTAAAGAGTTTTATAGTCTCATTGTTGATTTTAAGTTGAATATTCTTACATTTTTGGTTAACAAAGATTGTAATTGAATGTTTGCTTGGAGAAACGTGAAGCGAAAGCCATCTATTGACAAGAAAAGTTCATTTATATTCACTCATTCCTTTGAAAGCGTTATTATTGGTTTTAAATGGATTTATAATCTGATTACGGATTTTAAGTTCAATTTTCTTATAATTTTGGTTAAAACAGAATATAATTGAATATTTACCTTGAGAAACGTGAAGCGAAAGCCATCTATTGACAAGAAAAGTTCATTTATGGTCATTCATTCCTTTGAAAGCGTTATTATTGGTTTTAAATGGATTTATAATCTCATTATTGATTTTAAGTTCAATTTTCTTACAATTTTGTTTAAAACAGAATATAATTGAATGTTTTCCTCGAGAAACATGACGCGAAAACCATCCGTTGACAACAAAAGTTTATTTATAGTCACTCATGCCTTCGGAAGCCTTATTACTCGCTTTAAATAGATTTATAGTCTCATTGTTGATTTTAAGTTGAATATTCTTACATTTTTTGTTAACAAAGATTGTAATTGAATGTTTGCCTCGGGAAACGTGAAGCAAAAGCCATCTATTGACAAGAAAAGTTCATTTATAGTCACTCATTCCTTTGAAAGCGTTATTATTGGTTTTAAATGGATTTATAATCTCATTATTGATTTTAAGTTCAATTTTCTTATAAGTTTGTTTAAAACAGAATATAATTGAATGTTTACCTCGAGAAACGTGAAGCGAAAGCCATTTATTGACAAGAAAAGTTCATTTATGGTCACTCATTCCTTTGGAAGCGTTATTATTGGTTTTAAATGGATTTATAATCTCATTATTGATTTTAAGTTCAATTTTCTTACAATTTTGTTTAAAACAGAATATAATTGAATGTTTTCCTCGAGAAACATGACGCGAAATTCATCCATTGACAACAAAAGTTTATTTATAGTCACTCATGCCTTCGGAAGCCTTATTACTCGCTTTAAATAGATTTATAGTCTCATTGTTGATTTTAAGTTGAATATTCTTACATTTTTGGTTAACAAAGATTGTAATTGAATGTTTACCTCGGGAAACGTGAAGCAAAATCCATCTATTGACAAGAAAAGTTCATTTATAGTCACTCATTCCTTTGAAAGCGTTATTATTGGTTTTAAATGGATTTATAATCTCATTATTGATTTTAAGTTCAATTTTCTTATAAGTTTGTTTAAAACAGAATATAATTCAATGTTTACCTCGAGAAACGTGACGCGAAAGCCATCCATTGACAACAAAAGTTTATTTATAGTCACTCATGCCTTCGGAAGCCTTATTACCCGCTTTAAATAGTTTTATAGTCTCATTATTGATTTTAAGTTGAATATTCTTACATTTTTGGTTAAAACAGATAATAATTGAATGTTAGCCTCCGGAAACAAGAAACGAAAGCCATCTATTGACAAGAAAAGTTCATTTATAGTCACTCATTCCTTTGAAAGAGTTATTATTGGTTTTAAGTGGATTTATAATCTCATTATTGATTTTAAGTTCAATTTTCTTACAATTTTGTAAAAAACTGAATATAATTGAATGTTTTCTTCGAGAAACATGACGCGAAAAGCATCCATTGATGACAAAAGTTTATTTATAGTCACTCATGCCTTCGGAAGCCTTATTACTCGTTTTAAATAGTTTTATAGTCTCATTGTTGATTTTCAGTTGAACATTCTTACATTTTTGGTTAACAAAGATTATAATTGAATGTTTGCCTCGAGAAACGTGAAGCAAAAGCCATCTATTGACAAGAAAAGTTCATTTATAGTCACTCATTCCTTTTAAAGCGTTATTATTGGTTTTAAAAGGATTTATAATCTCATTATTGATTTTAAGTTCAATTTTCTTATAATTTTGTTTAAAACAGAATATAATTGAATGTTTACCTCGAGAAACGTGAAGCGAAAGCCATCTACTGACAAGAAAAGTTCATTTATGGTCACTCATTCCTTTGAAAACGTTATTATTGGTTTTAAATGGATTTATAATCTCATTATTGATTTTAAGTTCAATTTTCTTACAATTTTGTTTAAAACAGAATATAATTGAATGTTTTCCTCGAGAAACATGACGCGAAAACCATCCATTGACAACAAAAGTTTATTTATAGTCACTCATGCCTTCGGAAGCCTTATTACTCGCTTTAAATAGTTTTATAGTCTCATTGTTGATAATAAGTTGAATATTCTTACATTTTTGGTTAACAAAGATTGTAATTGAATGTTTGCCTCGGGAAACGTGAAGCGAAAGCCATCTATTGACAAGAAAAGTTCATTTATAGTCACTCATTCCTTTGAAAGCGTTATTATTGGTTTTTAATGGATTTATAATCTTATTATGGATTTTAAGTTCAATTTTCTTATAATTTTGGATAAAACAGAATATAATTGAATGTTTACCTCGAGAAACGTGAAGCGAAAGCCATCTATTGACAAGAAAAGTTCATTTATGGTCACTCATTCCTTTGAAAGTGTTATTATTGGTTTTAAATGGATTTATAATCTCATTATTGATTTTAAGTTCAATTTTCTTACAATTTTGTTTAAAACAGAATATAATTGAATGTTTGCCTCGAGAAACGTGACGCGAAAGCCATCCATTGCCAACAAAAGTTTATTTATAGTCACTCATGCCTTCGGAAGCCTTATTACCCGCTTTAAATAGTTTTATAGTCTCATTATTGATTTTAAGTTGAATATTTTTACATTTTTGGTTAAAAAAGATTATAATTGAATGGTAGCCTCAGGAAACGTGAAACCAAAGCCATCTATTGACAAGAAAAGTTCATTTATAGTCACTCATTCCTTTGAAAGCGTTTTTATTGGTTTTAAACGGATTTATAATCTCATTATTGATTTTAAGTTCAATTTTCTTATAAGTTTGTTTTAAACAGAATATAATTGAATGTTTACCTCGAGAAACGTGACGCGAAAGCCATCAATTGACAACAAAAGTTTATTTATAGTCACTCATGCCTTCGGAAGCCTTATTACCCGCTTTAAATAGTTTTATAGTCTCATTATTGATTTTAAGTTGAATATTCTTACATTTTTGGTTAAAATAGATAATAATTGAATGTTAGCCTCAGGAAACAAGAAACGAAAGCCATCTATTGACAAGAAAAGTTCATTTATAGTCACTCATTCCTTTGAAAGAGTTATTATTGGTTTTAAATGGATTTATAATCTCATTATTGATTTTAAGTTCAATTTTCTTACAATTTTGTTAAAAACTGAATATCATTGAATGTTTTCCTCGAGAAACATGACGCGAAAAGCATCCATTGACGACAAAAGTTTATTTATAGTCACTCATGCCTTCGGAAGCCTTATTACTCGTTTTAAATAGTTTTATAGTCTCATTGTTGATTTTCAGTTGAATATTCTTACATTTTTGGTTAACAAAGATTGTAATTGAATGTTTGCCTCGAGAAACGTGAAGCAAAAGCCATCTATTGACAAGAAAAGTTCATTTATAGTCACTCATTCCTTTTAAAGCGTTATTATTGGTTTTAAAAGGATTTATAATCTCATTATTGATTTTAAGTTCAATTTTCTTATAAGTTTGTTTAAAACAGAATATAATTGAATGTTTACCTCGAGAAACGTGAAGCGAAAGCCATCTATTGACAAGAAAAGTTCATTTATGGTCACTCATTCCTTTGAAAACGTTATTATTGGTTTTAAATGGATTTATAATCTCATTATTGATTTTAAGTTCAATTTTCTTACAATTTTGTTTAAAACAGAATATAATTGAATGTTTGCCTCGAGAAACGTGATGCGAAAGCCATCCATTGACAACAAAAGTTTATTTATAGTCACTCATGCCTTCGGAAGCCTTATTACTCGCTTTAAATAGTTTTATAGTCTCATTGCTGACTTTAAGTTGAATATTCATACATTTTTGCTTAACAAAGATTGTAATTGAATGTTTGCCTCGGGAAACGTGAAGCGAAAGCCATCTATTGACAAGAAAAGTTCATTTATAGTCACTCATTCCTTTGAAAGCGTTATTATTGGTTTTTAATGGATTTATAATCTTATTATGGATTTTAAGTTCAATTTTCTTATAATTTTGGATAAAACAGAATATAATTGAATGTTTACCTCGAGAAACGTGAAGCGAAAGCCATCTATTGACAAGAAAAGTTCATTTATGGTCACTCATTCCTTTGAAAGCGTTATTATTGGTTTTAAATGGATTTATAATCTCATTATTGATTTTAAGTTCAATTTTCTTACAATTTTGTTTAAAACAGAATATAATTGAATGTTTGCCTCGAGAAACGTGACGCGAAAGCCATCCATTGACAACAAAAGTTTATTTATAGTCACTCATGCCTTCGGAAGCCTTATTACCCGCTTTAAATAGTTTTATAGTCTCATTATTGATTTTAAGTTGAATATTCTTACATTTTTGGTTAAAACAGATTATAATTGAATGGTAGCCTCAGGAAACGTGAAACGAAAGCCATCTATTGACAAGAAAAGTTCATTTATAGTCACTCATTCCTTTGAAAGCGTTATTATTGGTTTTAAATGGATTTATAATCTCATTATTGATTTAAGTTCAATTTTCTTATAAGTTTGTTTAAAATAGAATATAATTGAATGTTTACCTCGAGAAACGTAACGCGAAAGCCATCCATTGACAACAAAAGTTTATTTAGAGTCACTCATGCCTTCGGAAGCCTTATTACCCGCTTTAAATAGTTTTATAGTCTCATTAATGATTTTAAGTTGAATATTCTTACATTTTTTGTTAAAACAGATAATAATTGAATGTTAGCCTCAGGAAACAAGAAACGAAAGCCATCTATTGACAAGAAAAGTTCATTTATTGTCACTCATTCCTTTGAAAGAGTTATTATTGGTTTTAAATGGATTTTTAATCTCATTATTGATTTTAAGTTCAATTTTCTTACAATTTTGTTAAAAACTGAATATAATTGAATGTTTTCCTCGAGAAACATGACGCGAAAAGCATCCATTGACGACAAAAGTTTATTTATAGTCACTCATGCCTTCGGAAGCCTTATTACTCGTTTTAAATAGTTTTATAGTCTCATTGTTGATTTTCAGTTGAATATTCTTACATTTTTGGTTAACAAAGATTGTAATTGAATGTTTGCCTCGAGAAACGTGAAGCAAAAGCCATCTATTGACAAGAAAAGTTCATTTATAGTCACTCATACCTTTTAAAGCGTTATTATTGGTTTTAAAAGGATTTATAATCTCATTATTGATTTTAAGTTCAATTTTCTTATAATTTTGTTTAAAACAGAATATAATTGAATGTTTACCTCGAGAAACGTGAAGCGAAAGCCATCTATTGACAAGAAAAGTTCATTTATGGTCACTCATTCCTTTGAAAACGTTATTATTGGTTTTAAATGGATTTATAATCTCATTATTGATTTTAAGTTCAATTTTCTTACAATTTTGTTTAAAACAGAATATAATTGATTGTTTGCCTCGAGAAACGTGACGCGAAAGCAATCCATTGACAACAAAAGTTTATTTATAGTCACTCATGCCTTCGGAAGCCTTATTACTCGCTTTAAATAGTTTTATAGTCTCATTGTTGATTTTAAGTTGAATATTCTTACATTTTTGCTTAACAAAGATTGTAATTGAATGTTTGCCTCGGGAAACGTGAAGCGAAGGCCATCTATTGACAAGAAAAGTTCATTTATAGTCACTCATTCCTTTGAAAGCGTTATTATTGGTTTTTAATGGATTTATAATCTTATTATGGTTTTTAAGTTTAATTTTCTTATCATTTTGGATAAAACATAATATAATTGAATGTTTACCTCGAGAAACGTGAAGCGAAAGCCATCTATTGACAAGAAAAGTTCATTTATGGTCACTCATTCCTTTGAAAGCGTTATTATTGGTTTGAAATGGATTTATAATCTCATTATTGATTTTAAGTTCAATTTTCTTACAATTTTGTTTAAAACAGAATATAATTGAATGTTTGCCTCGAGAAACGTGACGCGAAAGCCATCCATTGACAACAAAAGTTTATTTATAGTCACTCATGCCTTCGGAAGCCTTATTACCCGCTTTAAATAGTTTTATAGTCTCTTTATTCATTTTAAGTTGAATATTCTTACATTTTTAGTTAAAACAGATTATAATTGAATGTTAGCCTCAGAAAACGTGAAACGAAAGCCATCTATTGACAAGAAAAGTTCATTTATAGTCACTCATTCCTTTGAAAGCGTTATTATTGGTTTTAAATGGATTTATAATCTCATTATTGATTTTAAGTTCAATTTTCTTACAATTTTGTTTAAAACAGAATATAATTGAATGTTTGCCTCGAGAAACGTGACGCGAAAGCAATCCATTGACAACAAAAGTTTATTTATAGTCACTCATGCCTTCGGAAGCCTTATTACCCGCTTTAAATAGTTTTATAGTTTCATTATTGATTTTAAGTTGAATATTCTTACATTTTTGGTTAAAACAGATTATAATTGAATGTTAGCCTCAGGAAACGTGAAACAAAAGCCATCTATTGACAAGAAAAGTTCATTTATAGTCACTCATTCCTTTGAAAGCGTTATTATTGGTTTTAAATGGATTTATAATCTCATTATTGATTTTAAGTTCAATTTTCTTACAATTTTGTTTAAAACAGAATATAATTGAATGTTTTCCTCGAGAAACATGACGCGAAAACCATCGATTGACGACAAAAGTTTATTTATAGTCACTCATGCCTTCAGAAGCCTTATTACTCGCTTTAAAGAGTTTTATAGTCTCATTGTTGATTTTAAGTTCAATATTCTTACATTTTTGGTTAACAAAGATTGTAATTGAATATTTGCCTCGGGAAACGTGAAGCGAAAGCCATCTATTGACAAGAAAAGTTCATTTATAGTCACTCATTCCTTTGAAAGCGTTATTCTTGGTTTTAAATGGATTTATAATCTGATTATGGATTTTAAGTTCAATTTCCTTATAATTTTGGTTAAAACAGAATATAATTGAATGTTTACCTCGAGAAACGTGAAGCGAAAGCCATCTATTGACAAGAAAAGTTCATTTATGGTCACTCATTCCTTTGAAAGCGTTATTATTGGTTTTAAATGGATTTATAATCTCATTATTGATTTTAAGTTCAATTTTCTTACAATTTTGTTTAAAACAGAATATAATTGAATGTTTGCCTCAAGAAACGTGACGCGAAAGCCATCCATTGACAACAAAAGTTTATTTATAGTCACTCATGCCTTCGGAAGCCTTATTACCCGCTTTAAATAGTTTTATAGTCTCTTTATTGATTTTAAGTTGAATATTCTTACATTTTTGGTTAAAACAGATTATAATTGAATGTTAGCCTCAGAAAACGTGAAACGAAAGCCATCTATTGACAAGAAAAGTTCATTTATAGTCACTCATTCCTTTGAAAGCGTTATTATTGGTTTTAAATGGATTTATAATCTCATTATTGATTTTAAGTTCAATTTTCTTACAATTTTGTTTAAAACAGAATATAATTGAATGTTTTCCTCGAGAAACGTCAAGCGAAAGCCATCTATTGACAAGAAAAGTTCATTTATGGTCACTCATTCCTTTGAAAGCGTTATTATTGGTTTTAAATGGATTTATAATCTCATTATTGATTTTAAGTTCAATTTTCTTACAATTTTGTTTAAAACAGAATATAATTGAATGTTTTCCTCGAGAAACATGACGCAAAAACCATCCATTGACAACAAAAGTTTATTTATAGTCACTCATGCCTTCGGAAGCCTTATTACTCGCTTTAAATTGTTTTATAGTCTCATTGTTGATTTTCAGTTGAATATTCTTACATTTTTGGTTAACAAAGATTGTAATTGAATGTTTGCCTCAGGAAACGTGAAGCGAAAGCCATCTATTGACAAGAAAAGTTCATTTATAGTCACTCATTCCTTTGAAAGCGTTATTATTGGTTTTAAATGGATTTATAATCTGATTATGGATTTTAAGTTCAATTTCCTTATAATTTTGGTTAAAACAGAATATAATTGAATGTTTACCTCGAGAAACGTGAAGCGAAAGCCATCTATTGACAAGAAAAGTTCATTTATGGTCACTCATTCCTTTGAAAGCGTTATTATTGGTTTTAAATGGATTTATAATCTCATTATTGATTTTAAGTTCAATTTTCTTACAATTTTGTTTAAAACAGAATATAATTGAATGTTTGCCTCAAGAAACGTGACGCGAAAGCCATCCATTGACAACAAAAGTTTATTTATAGTCACTCATGCCTTCGGAAGCCTTATTACCCGCTTTAAATAGTTTTATAGTCTCTTTATTGATTTTAAGTTGAATATTCTTACATTTTTGGTTAAAACAGATTATAATTGAATGTTAGCCTCAGAAAACGTGAAACGAAAGCCATCTATTGACAAGAAAAGTTCATTTATAGTCACTCATTCCTTTGAAAGCGTTATTATTGGTTTTAAATGGATTTATAATCTCATTATTGATTTTAAGTTCAATTTTCTTACAATTTTGTTTAAAACAGAATATAATTGAATGTTTTCCTCGAGAAACGTGAAGCGAAAGCCATCTATTGACAAGAAAAGTTCATTTATGGTCACTCATTCCTTTGAAAGCGTTATTATTGGTTTTAAATGGATTTATAATCTCATTATTGATTTTAAGTTCAATTTTCTTACAATTTTGTTTAAAACAGAATATAATTGAATGTTTTCCTCGAGAAACATGACGCAAAAACCATCCATTGACAACAAAAGTTTATTTATAGTCACTCATGCCTTCGGAAGCCTTATTACTCGCTTCAAATTGTTTTATAGTCTCATTGTTGATTTTCAGTTGAATATTCTTACATTTTTGGTTAACAAAGATTGTAATTGAATGTTTGCCTCAGGAAACGTGAAGCGAAAGCCATCTATTGACAAGAAAAGTTCATTTATAGTCACTCATTCCTTTGAAAGCGTTATTATTGGTTTTAAATGGATTTATAATCTGATTATGCATTTTAAGTTCAATTTTCTTATAATTTTGGTTAAAACAGAATATTATTGAATGTTTACCTCGAGAAACGTGAAGCGAAAGCCATCTATTGACAAGAAAAGTTCATTTATGGTCACTTATTCCTTTGAAAGCGTTATTATTGGTTTTAAATGGATTTATAATCTCATTATTGATTTTAAGTTCAATTTTCTTATAATTTTGTTTAAAACAAAATATAATTGAATGTTTGCCTCAAGAAACGTGACGCGAAAGCCATCCATTGACAACAAAAGTTTATTTATAGTCACTCATGCCTTCGGAAGCCTTATTACACGCTTTAAATAGTTTTATAGTCTCATTGTTGATTTTAAGTTGAATATTCTTACATTTTTGGATAACAAAGATTGTAATTGAATGTTTGCCTCGGGAAACCTGAAGCAAAAGTCATCTATTGACAAGAAAAGTTCATTTATAGTCACTCATTCCTTTGAAAGCGTTATTATTGGTTTTAAATGGATTTATAATCTGATTATGGATTTTAAGTTCAATTTTCTTATAATTTTGGTTAAAACAGAATATAATTGAATGTTTATCTCGAGAAACGTGAAGCGAAAGCCATCTATTAACAAGAAAAATTCATTTATGGTCACTCATTCCTTTGAAAGCGTTATTATTTGTTTTAAATGGATTTATAATCTCATTATTGATTTTAAGTTCAATTTTTTTACAATTTTGTTTAAAACAGAATATAATTGAATGTTTGCCTCGAGAAACGTGACGCGAAAGCCATCCATTGACAACAAAAGTTTATTTATAGTCACTCATGCCTTCGGAAGCCTTATTACCCGCTTTAAATAGTTTTATAGTCTCATTATTGATTTTAAGTTCAATATTCTTACATTTTTGGTTAAAACAGATTATAATTGAATGTTAGCCTCAGGAAACGTGAAACGAAAGCCATCTATTGACAAGAAAAGTTCATTTATAGTCACTCATTCCTTTGAAAGCGTTATTATTGGTTTTAAATGGATTTATAATCTCATTATTCATTTTAAGTTCAATTTTCTTACAATTTTGTTTAAAACAGAATATAATTGAATGTTTTCCTCGAGAAACATGACGCGAAAACCATCCATTGACGACAAAAGTTTATTTGTAGTCACTCATGCCTTCGGAAGCCTTATTACTCGCTTTAAAGAGTTTTATAGTCTCATTGTTGATTTTAAGTTGAATATTCTTACATTTTTGGTTAACAAAGATTGTAATTGAATGTTTACCTCGGGAAACGTGAAGCGAAAGCCATCTATTGACAAGAAAAGTTCATTTATAGTCACTCATTCCTTTGAAAGCGTTATTCTTGGTTTTAAATGGATTTATAATCTGATTATGGATTTTAAGTTCAATTTTCTTATAATTTTGGTTAAAACAGAATATAATTGAATGTTTACCTCGAGAAACGTGAAGCGAAAGCCATCTATTGACAAGAAAAGTTCATTTATGGTCACTCATTCCTTTGAAAGCGTTATTATTGGTTTTAAATGGATTTATAATCTCATTATTGATTTTAAGTTCAATTTTCTTACAATTTTGTTTAAAACAGAATATAATTGAATGTTTGCCTCGAGAAACGTGACGCAAAAGCTATCCATTGACAACAAAAGTTTATTTATAGTCACTCATGCCTTCGGAAGCCTTATTACCCGCTTTAAATAGTTTTATAGTCTCATTATTGATTTTAAGTTGAATATTCTTACATTTTTGGTTAAAACAGATTATAATTGAATGTTAGCCTCAGGAAACGTGAAACGAAAGCCATCTATTGACAAGAAAAGTTCATTTATGGTCACTCATTCCTTTGAAAGCGTTATTGTTGGTTTTAAATGGATTTATAATCTCATTATTGATTTTAAGTTCAAATTTCTTACAATGTTGTTTAAAACAGAATATAATTGAATGTTTTCCTCGAGAAACATGACGCGAAAACCATCCATTGACAACAAAAGTTTATTTATAGTCACTCATGCCTTCGGAAGCCTTATTACTCCCTTTAAATAGTTTTATAGTCTCATTGTTGATTTTCAGTTGAATATTCCTACATTTTTGGTTAACAAAGATTTTAATTGAATATTTGTCTCGAGAAACGTGATGCGAAAGCCATCTATTGACAAGAAATGTTCATTTATACTCACTCATTCCTTTGAAAGCGTTATTATTGGTTTTAAATGGATTTATAATCTCATTATTGATTTTAAGTTCAATTTTCTTACAATTTTGTTTAAAACAGAATATAATTGAATGTTTACATCGAAAAACATGACGCGAAAACCATCCATTGACAACAAAAGTTTATTGATACTCACTCATGCCTTCGAAAGCCTTATTACTCGCTTTAAATAGTTTTATAGTCTCATTGTTGATTTTAAGTTGAATATTCTTACATTTTTTGTTAAAACAGATTATAATTGAATGTTAGCCTCAGGAAACGTGAAACGAAAGCCATCTATTGACAAGAAAAGTTAATTTATAGTCACTCATTCCTTTGAAAGCGTTATTCTTGGTTTTAAATGGATTTATAATCTCATTATTGATTTTAAGTTCAATTTTCTTACAATTTTGTTTAAAACAGAATATAATTGAATGTTTTTCTTGAGAAACATGATGCGAAAACCATCCATTGACAACAAAACTTTATTTATAGTCACTCATGCCTTCGGAATCCTTATTACTCGCTTTAAATAATTTTATAGTCTCATTGTTGATTTTAAGTTGAGTATTCTTACATTTTTGGTTAACAAAGATTGTAATTGAATGTTTTCCTCGGGAAACGTGAAGCGAAAGCCATATATTGACAAAAAAAGTTCATTTATTGCCACTCATTCCTTTGAAAGCGTTATTATTGGTTTTAAACGGATTTATAATCTGATTATGGATTTTAAGTTCAATTTTCTTATAATTTTGGTTAAAACAGAATATAATTGAATGCTTACCTCGAGAAACGTGAAGCGAAAGCCATCTATTGACAAGAAAAGTTCATTTATGGTTACTCATTCCTTTGAAAGCGTTATTATTGGTTTTAAATGGATTTATAATCTCATTATTGATTTTAAGTTCAATTTTCTTACAATTTCGTTTAAAACAGAATATAATTGAATGCTTGCCTTGAGAAACGTGACGCGAAAGCGATCCATTGACAACAAAAGTTTATTCATAGTCACTCATGCCTTCGGAAGCCTGATTACACGCTTTAAAAAGTTTTCTAGTCTCATTGTTGATTTTAAGTTAAATATTCTTACATTTTTTGTTAACAAAGATTGTAATTGAATGTTTACCTCGGGAAACGTGAAGCGAAAGCCATCTATTGACAAGAAAAGCTCATTTATAGTCACTCATTCCTTTGAAAGCGTTATTATTGGTTTTAAATGGATTTATAATCTGATTATGGATTTTAAGTTCAATTTTCTTATAATTTTGGTTAAAACAGAATATAGTTGAATGTTTACCTCGAGAAACGTGAAGCGAAAGCCATCTATTGACAAGAAAAATTCATTTATGGTCACTCATTCCTTTGAAAGCGTTATTATTTGTTTTAAATGGATTTATAATCTCATTATTGATTTTAAGTTCAATTTTCTTACAATTTTGTTTAAAACAGAATATAATTGAATGTTTGCCTCGAGAAACGTGACGCGAAAGCCATTCATTGGCAACAAAAGTTTATTTATAGTCACTCATGCCTTCGGAAG
Source organism: Theobroma cacao (assembly GCF_053813885.1). Classification (NCBI taxonomy): domain Eukaryota; kingdom Viridiplantae; phylum Streptophyta; class Magnoliopsida; order Malvales; family Malvaceae; genus Theobroma; species Theobroma cacao. The sequence goes on from NC_142647.1 coordinate 21,645,098, forward strand.
CCTTATTACCCACTTTAAATAGTTTTATAGTCTCATTGTTTATTTTAACTTGAATATTCTTACATTTTTGGTTAACAATGATTGTAATTGAATGTTTGCCTCGGGAAACGTGAAGCGAAAGCCATCTATTGACAAGAAAAGTTCATTTATAGTCACTCATTCCTTTGAAAGCGTTATTATTGGTTTTAAATGGATTTATAATCTGATTATGGATTTTAAGTTCAATTTTCTTATAATTTTGGTTAAAACAGAATATAACTGAATGTTTACCTCGAGAAACGTGAAGCGAAAGCCATCTATTGACAAGAAAAATTCCTTTATGGTCACTCATTCCTTTGAAAACGTTATTATTGGTTTTAAATGGATTTATAATCTCATTATTGATTTTAAGTTCAATTTTCTTATAATTTTGTTTAAAACAGAATATAAATGAATGTTTACCTCGAGAAACATGACGCGACAGCCATCCATTGACAACAAAAGTTTATTTATAGTCACTCATGCCTTCGGAAGGCTTATTACCCGCTTTAAATAGTTTTATAGTCTCATTATTGATTTTAAGTTGAATATTCTTACATTTTTGGTTAAAACAGATTATAATTGAATGTTAGCCTCAGGAAACGTGAAACGAAAGCCATCTATTGATAAGAAAAGTTCATTTATGGTCACTCATTCCTTTGAAAGCGTTATTATTGGTTTTAAATGGATTTATAGTCTCATTATTGATTTTAAGTTCAATTTTCTTACAATTTTGTTAAAAACTGAATATAATTGAATGTTTTCCTCGAGAAACATGACGCGAAAGCCATCCATTGAAAACAAAAGTTTATTTATAGTCACTCATGCCTTTGGAAGCCTTATTACCCGCTTTAAATAGTTTTATAGTCTCATTGTTGATTTTAAGTTGAATATTCTTACATTTTTGGTTAACAAAGATTGTAATTGAATGTTTGCCTCGGGAAACGTGAAGCGAAAGCCATCTATTGACAAGAAAAGTTCATTTATAGTCACTCATTCCTTTGAAAGCGTTATTATTGGTTTTAAATGGATTTATAGTCTCATTATTGATTTTAAGTTCAATTTTCTTATAATTTTGTTTAAAACAGAATATAATTGAATGTTTACCTCGAGAAACGTGACGCGAAAGCCATCCATTGACAACAAAAGTTTATTTATAGTCACTCATACCTTCGGAAGCCTTATTACCCGCTTTAAATAGTTTTATAGTCTCATTATTGATTTTAAGTTGAATATTCTTACATTTTTGGATAATACAGATAATAATTGAGTGTTAGCCTCAGGAAACAAGAAACGAAAGCCATCTATTGACAAGAAAAGTTCATTTATAGTCACTCATTCCTTTGAAAGCGTTATTATTGGTTTTAAATGGATTTATAATCTCATTATTGATTTTAAGTTCAATTTTCTTACAATTTTGTTAAAAACTGAATATAATTAAATGTTTTCCTCGAGAAACATGACGCGAAAACCATTCATTGACGACAAAAGTTTATTTATAGTCACTCATGCCTTCGGAAGCCTTATTACTTGTTTTAAATAGTTTTATAGTCTCATTGTTGATTTTCAGTTGAATATTCTTACATTTTTGGTTAACAAAGATTGTAATTGAATGTTTGCTTGGAGAAACGTGAAGCGAAAGCCATCTATTGACAAGAAAAGTTCATTTATAGTCACTCATTCCTTTGAAAGCGTTATTATTGGTTTTAAAAGGATTTATAATCTCATTATTGATTTTAAGTTCAATTTTCTTATAATTTTGTTTAAAACAGAATATAATTGAATGTTTACCTCGAGGAACGTGACGCGAAAGCCATCCATTGACAACAAAAGTTTATTTATAGTCACTCATGCCTTTGGAAGCCTTATTACTCGTTTTAAATAGTTTTATAGTCTCATTGTTGATTTTCAGTTGAATATTCTTACATTTTTGGTTAACAAAGATTGTAATTGAATGTTTGCCTGGAGAAACGTGAAGCGAAAGCCATCTATTGACAAGAAAAGTTCATTTATAGTCACTCATTCCTTTGAAAGCGTTATTATTGGTTTTAAATGGATTTATAATCTCATTATTGATTTTAAGTTCAATTTTCTTATAATTTTGTTTAAAACAAAATATAATTGAATGTTTACCTCGAGGAACGTGACGCGAAAGCCATCCATTGACAACAAAAGTTTATTTATAGTCACTCATGCCTTCGGAAGCCTTATTACCCGCTTTAAATAGTTTTATAGTCTCATTATTGATTTTAAGTTGAATATTCTTACATTTTTGGTTAAAACAGATTATAATTGAATGTTAGCCTCAGGAAACGTGAAACGAAAGCCATCTCTTGACAAGAAAAGTTCATTTATAGTCACTCATTCCTTTGAAAGCGTTATTATTGGTTTTAAATGGATTTATAATCTCATTATTGATTTTAAGTTCAATTTTCTTACAATTTTGTTTAAAACAGAATATAATTGAATGTTTTCCTCGAGAAACGTGAAGCGAAAGCCATCTATTGACAAGAAAAGTTCATTTATAGTCACTCATTCCCTTGAAAGCGTTATTATTGGTTTTAAATGGATTTATAATTTCATTATTGATTTTAAGTTCAATTTTCTTACAATTTAGTTTAAAACAGAATATAATTGAATGTTTACCTCGAGAAACGTGAAGCGAAAGTCATCTATTGACAAGAAAAGTTCATTTATGGTCACTCATTCCTTTGAAAACATTATTATTGGTTTTAAATGGATTTATAATCTCATTATTGATTTTAAGTTCAATTTTCTTACAATTTTGTTTAAAACAGAATATAATTGAATGTTTGCCTCGAGAAACGTGACGCGAAAGCCATCCATTTACAACAAAAGTTTATTTATAGTCACTCATGCCTTCGGAAGCCTTATTACTCGCTTTAAATAGTTTTATAGTCTCATTGTTGATTTTAAGTTGAATATTCTTGCATTTTTGCTTAACAAAGATTGTAATTGAATATTTACCTCGGGAAATGTGAAGCGAAAGCCATCAATTGACAAGAAAAGTTAATTTATAGTCACTCATTCCTTTGAAAGCGTTATTATTGGTTTTAAATGGATTTATAATCTGATTATGGATTTTAAGTTCAATTTTCTTATAATTTTGGTTAAAACAGAATATAATTGAATGTTTACCTCGAGAAACGTGAAGCGAAAGCCATCTATTGACAAGAAAAGTTCATTTATGGTCACTCATTCCTTTGAAAGCGTTATTATTGGTTTTAAATGGATTTATAATCTCATTATGGATTTTAAGTTCAATTTTCTTATAATTTTGGTTAAAACAGAATATAATTGAATGTTTACCTCGAGAAACGTGAAGTTAAATCCATCTATTGACAAGAAAAGTTCATTTATGGTCACTCATTCCTTTGAAAGCGTTATTATTGGTTTTAAATGGATTTATAATCTCATTATTGATTTTAAGTTCAATTTTCTTCCAATTTTGTTTAAAACAGAATATAATTGAATGTTTGCCTCGAGAAACGTGACACGAAAGCCATCCATTGACAACAAAAGTTTATTTATAGTCACTCATGCCTTCGGAAGCCTTATTACCCGCTTTAAATAGTTTTATAGTCTCTTTATTGATTTTAAGTTGAATATTCTTACATTTTTGGTTAAAACAGATTATAATTGAATGTTAGCCTCAGGAAACGTGAAACGAAAGCCATCTATTGACAAGAAAAGTTCATTTATAGTCACTCATTCCCTTGAAAGCGTTATTATTGGTTTTAAATGGATTTATAATCTCATTATTGATTTTAAGTTCAGTTTTCTTACAATTTTGTTTAAAACAGAATATAATTGGATGTTTTCCTCGAGAAACGTGAAGCGAAAGCCACCTATTGACAAGAAAAGTTCATTTATGGTCACTCATTCCTTTGAAAGCGTTATTATTGGTTTTAAATGGATTTATAATCTCATTATTGATTTTAAGTTCAATTTTCTTACAATTTTGTTTAAAACAGAATATAATTGAATGTTTTCCTCGAGAAACATGACGCGAAAGCCATCTATTAATAAGAAAAGTTCATTTATGGTCACTCATTCCTTTGAAAACGTTATTATTGGTTTTAAATGGATTTATAATCTCATTATTGATTTTAAGTTCAATTTTCTTACAATTTTGTTTAAAACAGAATATAATTGAATGTTTGCCTCGAGAAACGTGACGCGAAAGCCATCCATTGACAACAACAGTTTATTTATAGTCACTCATGCCTTCGGAAGCCTCATTACCCGCTTTAAATAGTTTTATAGTCTCATTATTGATTTTAAGTTGAATATTCTTACATTTTTGGTTAAAACAGATTATAATTGAATGTTAGCCTCAGGAAACGTGAAACGAAAGCCATCTATGGACAAGAAAAGTTCATTTATAGTCACTCATTCCTTTGAAAGCGTTATTATTGGTTTTAAATGGATTTATGATCTCATTATTGATTTCAAGTTCAATTTTCTTACAATTTTGTTTAAAACAGAATATAATTGAATGTTTACCTCGAGAAACGTGACGCGAAAGCCATCCATTGAAAACAAAAGTTTATTTATAGGCACTCATGCCTTCGGAAGCCTTATTACTCGCTTTAAATAGTTTTATAGTCTCATTGTTGATTTTAAGTTGAATATTCTTACATTTTTGGTTAACAAAGATTGTAATTGAATGTTTACCTCGGGAAACGTAAAGCGAAAGCCATCTATTGACAAGAAAAGTTCATTTATAGTCACTCATTCCTTTGAAAGCGTTATTATTGGTTTTAAATGGATTTATAATCTAATTATGGATTTTAAGTTCAATTTTCTTATAATTTTGGTTAAAACAGAATATAATTGAATGTTTACCTCGAGAAACGTGAAGTGAAATCCACCTATTGACAAGAAAAGTTCATTTATGGTCACTCATTCCTTTGAAAGCGTTATTATTGGTTTTAAATGGATTTATAATCTAATTATTGATTTTAAGTTCAATTTTCTTACAATTTTGTTTAAAACAGAATATAATTGAATGTTTGCCTCAAGAAACGTGACGCGAAGGCCATCCATTGACAACAAAAGTTTATTTATACTCACTCATGCCTTCGGAAGCCTTATTACCCGCTTTAAATAGTTTTATAGTCTCATTATTGATTTTAAGTTGAATATTCTTACATTTTTAGTTAAAACAGAGTATAATTGAATGTTAGCCTCAGGAAACGTGAAACGAAAGCCATCTATTGACAAGAAAAGTTCATTTATGGTCACTCATTCCTTTGAAAGCGTTATTATTTGTTTTAAATGGATTTATAATCTCATTATTGTTTTTAAGTTCAATTTTCTTACAATTTTGTTTAAAACAGAATATAATTGAATTTTGCCTCGAGAAACGTGACGCGAAAGCCATCTATTGTCAACAAAAATTTATTTATAGTCACTCATGCCTTCGGAAGCCTTATTACCCGCTTTAAATAGTTTTATAGTCTCATTATTGATTTTAAGTTGAATATTCTTACATTTTTGGTTAAAACAGATTATAATTGAATGTTAGCCTCAGGAAACGTGAAACGAAAGCCATCTATTGACAAGAAAAGTTCGTTTATAGTCACTCATTCCTTTGAAAGCATTATTATTGGTTTTAAATGGATTTATAATCACATTATTGATTTTAAGTTCAATTTTCTTACAATTTTGTTTAAAACGGAATATAATTAAATGTTTACCTCGAGAAACGTGAAGCAAAAGCCATCTATTGACAAGAGAAGTTCATTTATGGTCACTCATTCCTTTGAAAACGTTATTATTGGTTTTAAATGGATTTATAATCTCATTATTGATTTTAAGTTCAATTTTCTTACAATTTTGTTTCAAACAGAATATAATTGAATGTTTACCTCGAGAAACGTGAAGCGAAAGCCAGCCATTGACAACAAAAGTCTATTTATAGCACTCATGCCTTCGGAAGCCTTATTACCCGCTTTAAATAGTTTTATAGTCTCATTATTGATTTTAAGTTGAATATTCTTACATTTTTGGTTAAAACAGATTATAATTGAATGGTAGCCTTAGGAAACCTGAAACGAAAGCCATCTATTGACAAGAGAAGTTCATTTATAGTCACTCATTCCTTTGAAAGCGTTATTATTGGTTTTAAATGGATTTATAATTTCATTATTGATTTTAAGTTCAATTTTCTTACAATTTTGTTTAAAACAGAATATAATTGAATGTTTACCTCGAGAAACGTGAAGCGAAAGCCATCTATTGACAAGAAAAGTTCATTTATGGTCACTCATTCCTTTGAAAACGTTATTATTGGTTTTAAATGGATTTATAATCTGATTATTGATTTTTAGTTCAATTTTCTTACAATTTTGTTTAAAACAGAATATAATTGAATGTTTACCTCGAGAAACGTGAAGCGAAAGCCATCTATTGACAAGAACAGTTCATTTATTGTCACTCATTCCTTTGAAAATGTTATTATTGGTTTTAAATGGATTTATAATCTCATTATTGATTTTAAGTTCAATTTTCTTACAATTTTGTTTAAAACAGAATATAATTGAATGTTTAGCTCGAGAAACGTGAAGCGAAAGCCATCCATTGACAACAAAAGTCTATTTATAGTCACTCATGCCTTCGGAAGCCTTATTACCCACTTTAAATAGTTTTATAGTCTCATTATTGATTTTAAGTTGAATATTCTTACATTTTTGGTTAAAACAGATTATAATTGAATGGTAGCCTCAGGAAACCTGAAACGAAAGCCATCTATTGACAAGAAAAGTACATTTATAGTCACTCATTCCCTTCAAAGCTTTATTATTGGTTTTAAATGGATTTATAATTTCATTATTGATTTTAAGTTCCATTTTCTTACAATTTTGTTTAAAACAGAATATAATTGAATGTTTACCTCGAGAAACGTGAAGCGAAAGCCATCTATTGACAATAAAAGTTCATTTATGGTCACTCATTCCTTTGAAAACGTTATTATTGGTTTTAAATGGATTTATAATCTCATTATTGATTTTAAGTTCAATTTTCTTACAATTTTGTTTAAAACAGAATATAATTGAATGTTTAGCTCGAGAAACGTGAAGCGAAAGCCATCTATTGACAAGAAAAGTTCATTTATGGTCACTTATTCCTTTGAAAACGTTATTATTGGTTTTAAATGGATTTATAATCTGATTATGGATTTTAAGTTCAATTTTCTTATAATTTTGGTTAAAACAGAATATAATTGAATGCTTACCTCGAGAAACGTGAAGCAAAAGCCATCTATTGGCAAGAAAAGTTCATTTATGGTCACTCATTCCTTTGAAAACGTTATTATTGGTTTTAAATGGATTTATAATCTCATTATTGATTTTAAGTTCAATTTTCTTACAATTTTATTTAAAACAGAATATAATTGAATGTTTACCTCGAGAAACGTGAAGCGAAAGCCATCCATTGACAACAAAAGTCTATTTATAGTCACTCATGCCTTCGGAAGCCTTATTACCCGCTTTAAATAGTTTTATAGTCTCATTATTGATTTTAATTGAATATTCTTACATTTTTGGTTAAAACAGATTATAATTGAATGGTAGCCTCAGGAAACCTGATACGAAAGCCATCTATTGACAAGAAAAGTTCATTTATAGTCACTCATTCCTTTGAAAGCGTTATTATTTGTTTTAAATGGATTTATATTTTCATTATTGATTTTAAGTTCAATTTTCTTACAATTTTGTTTAAAACAGAATATAATTGAATGTTTACCTCGAGAAACGTGAAGCGAAAGCCATCTATTGACAAGAAAAGTTCATTTATGGTCACTCATTCCTTTGAAAACGTTATTATTGGTTTTAAATGGATTTATAATCTGATTATGCATTTTAAGTTCAATTTTCTTACAATTTTGTTTAAAACAGAATATAATTGAATGTTTACCTCGAGAAACGTGAAGCGAAAGCCATCTATTGACAAGAAAAGTTCATTTATGGTCACTCATTCCTTTGAAAACGTTATTATTGGTTTTAAATGGATTTATAATCTCATTATTGATTTTAAGTTCAATTTTCTTACAATTTTGTTTAAAACAGAATATAATTGAATGTTTACCTCGAGAAACGTGAAGCGAAAGCCATCTATTGACAATAAAAGTTCATTTATGGTCACTCATTCCTTTGAAAACGTTATTATTGGTTTTAAATGGATTTATAATCTCATTATTGATTTTAAGTTCAATTTTCTTACAATTTTGTTTAAAACATAATATAATTGAATGTTTACCTCGAGAAACGTGAAGCGAAAGCCATCTATTGACAAGAAAAGTTCATTTATGGTCACTTATTCCTTTGAAAACGTTATTATTGGTTTTAAATGGATTTATAATCTCATTATTGATTTTAAGTTCAATTTTCTTACAATTTTGTTTAAAACAGAATATAATTGAATGTTTAGCTCGAGAAACGTGAAGCGAAAGCCATCCATTGACAACAAAAGTCTATTTATAGTCACTCATGCCATCGGAAGCCTTATTACCCGCTTTAAATAGTTTTATAGTCTCATTATTGATTTTAAGTTGAATATTCTTACATTTTTGGTTAAAACAGATTATAATTGAATGGTAGCCTCAGGAAACCTGAAACGAAAGCCATCTATTGACAAGAAAAGTTCATTTATAGTCACTCATTCCCTTCAAAGCGTTATTATTGGTTTTAAATGGATTTATAATTTCATTATTGATTTTAAGTTCCATTTTCTTACAATTTTGTTTAAAACAGAATATAATTGAATGTTTACCTCGAGAAACGTGAAGCGAAAGCCATCTATTGACAATAAAAGTTCATTTATGGTCACTCATTCCTTTGAAAACGTTATTATTGGTTTTAAATGGATTTATAATCTCATTATTGATTTTAAGTTCAATTTTCTTACAATTTTGTTTAAAACAGAATATAATTGAATGTTTACCTCGAGAAACGTGAAGCGAAAGCCATCTATTAACAATAAAAGTTCATTTATGGTCACTCATTACTTTGAAAACGTTATTATTGGTTTTAAATGGATTTATAATCTCATTATTGATTTTAAGTTCAATTTTCTTACAATTTTATTTAAAACAGAATATAATTGAATGTTTACCTCGAGAAACGTGAAGCGAAAGCCATCCATTGACAACAAAAGTCTATTTATAGTCACTCATGCCTTCGGAAGCCTTATTACCCGCTTTAAATAGTTTTATAGTCTCATTATTGATTTTAATTGAATATTCTTACATTTTTGGTTAAAACAGATTATAATTGAATGGTAGCCTCAGGAAACCTGATACGAAAGCCATCTATTGACAAGAAAAGTTCATTTATAGTCACTCATTCCTTTGAAAGCGTTATTATTTGTTTTAAATGGATTTATATTTTCATTATTGATTTTAAGTTCAATTTTCTTACAATTTTGTTTAAAACAGAATATAATTGAATGTTTACCTCGAGAAACGTGAAGCGAAAGCCATCTATTGACAAGAAAAGTTCATTTATGGTCACTCATTCCTTTGAAAACGTTATTATTGGTTTTAAATGGATTTATAATCTGATTATGCATTTTAAGTTCAATTTTCTTACAATTTTGTTTAAAACAGAATATAATTGAATGTTTACCTCGAGAAACGTGAAGCGAAAGCCATCTATTGACAAGAAAAGTTCATTTATGGTCACTCATTCCTTTGAAAACGTTATTATTGGTTTTAAATGGATTTATAATCTCATTATTGATTTTAAGTTCAATTTTCTTACAATTTTGTTTAAAACAGAATATAATTGAATGTTTACCTCGAGAAACGTGAAGCGAAAGCCATCTATTGACAATAAAAGTTCATTTATGGTCACTCATTCCTTTGAAAACGTTATTATTGGTTTTAAATGGATTTATAATCTCATTATTGATTTTAAGTTCAATTTTCTTACAATTTTGTTTAAAACAGAATATAATTGAATGTTTACCTCGAGAAACGTGAAGCGAAAGCCATCTATTGACAAGAAAAGTTCATTTATGGTCACTTATTCCTTTGAAAACGTTATTATTGGTTTTAAATGGATTTATAATCTCATTATTGATTTTAAGTTCAATTTTCTTACAATTTTGTTTAAAACAGAATATAATTGAATGTTTAGCTCGAGAAACGTGAAGCGAAAGCCATCCATTGACAACAAAAGTCTATTTATAGTCACTCATGCCATCGGAAGCCTTATTACCCGCTTTAAATAGTTTTATAGTCTCATTATTGATTTTAAGTTGAATATTCTTACATTTTTGGTTAAAACAGATTATAATTGAATGGTAGCCTTAGGAAACCTGAAACGAAAGCCATCTATTGACAAGAAAAGTTCATTTATAGTCACTCATTCCCTTCAAAGCGTTATTATTGGTTTTAAATGGATTTATAATTTCATTATTGATTTTAAGTTCAATTTTCTTACAATTTTGTTTAAAACAGAATATAATTGAATGTTTACCTCGAGAAACGTGAAGCTAAAGCCATATATTGACAATAAAAGTTCATTTATGGTCACTCATTCCTTTGAAAACGTTATTATTGGTTTTAAATGGATTTATAATCTTATTATTGATTTTAAGTTCAATTTTCTTACAATTTTGTTTAAAACAGAATATAATTGAATGTTTACCTCGAGAAACGTGAAGCGAAAGCCATCTATTGACAAGAAAAGTTCATTTATGATCACTCATTCCTTTGAAAGCGTTATTATTGGTTTTAAATGGATTTATAATCTGATTATGGATTTTAAGTTCAATTTTCTTATAATTTTGGTTAAAACAGAATATAATTGAATGCTTACCTCGAGAAACGTGAAGCGAAAGCCATCTATTGGCAAGAAAAGTTTATTTATGGTCACTCATTCCTTTGAAAACGTTATTATTGGTTTTAAATGGATTTATAATCTCATTATTGATTTTAAGTTCAATTTTCTTACAATTTTATTTAAAACAGAATATAATTGAATGTTTACCTCGAGAAACGTGAAGCGAAAGCCATCTATTGACAAGAAAAGTTCATTTATGGTCACTCATTCCTTTGAAAACGTTATTATTGGTTTTAAATGGATTTATAATCTGATTATTGATTTTTAGTTCAATTTTCTTACAATTTTGTTTAAAACAGAATATAATTGAATGTTTACCTCGAGAAACGTGAAGCGAAAGCCATCTATTGACAAGAACAGTTCATTTATTGTCACTCATTCCTTTGAAAATGTTATTATTGGTTTTAAATGGATTTATAATCTCATTATTGATTTTAAGTTCAATTTTCTTACAATTTTGTTTAAAACAGAATATAATTGAATGTTTAGCTCGAGAAACGTGAAGCGAAAGCCATCCATTGACAACAAAAGTCTATTTATAGTCACTCATGCCTTCGGAAGCCTTATTACCCACTTTAAATAGTTTTATAGTCTCATTATTGATTTTAAGTTGAATATTCTTACATTTTTGGTTAAAACAGATTATAATTGAATGGTAGCCTCAGGAAACCTGAAACGAAAGCCATCTATTGACAAGAAAAGTACATTTATAGTCACTCATTCCCTTCAAAGCTTTATTATTGGTTTTAAATGGATTTATAATTTCATTATTGATTTTAAGTTCCATTTTCTTACAATTTTGTTTAAAACAGAATATAATTGAATGTTTACCTCGAGAAACGTGAAGCGAAAGCCATCTATTGACAATAAAAGTTCATTTATGGTCACTCATTCCTTTGAAAACGTTATTATTGGTTTTAAATGGATTTATAATCTCATTATTGATTTTAAGTTCAATTTTCTTACAATTTTGTTTAAAACAGAATATAATTGAATGTTTAGCTCGAGAAACGTGAAGCGAAAGCCATCTATTGACAAGAAAAGTTCATTTATGGTCACTTATTCCTTTGAAAACGTTATTATTGGTTTTAAATGGATTTATAATCTGATTATGGATTTTAAGTTCAATTTTCTTATAATTTTGGTTAAAACAGAATATAATTGAATGCTTACCTCGAGAAACGTGAAGCAAAAGCCATCTATTGGCAAGAAAAGTTCATTTATGGTCACTCATTCCTTTGAAAACGTTATTATTGGTTTTAAATGGATTTATAATCTCATTATTGATTTTAAGTTCAATTTTCTTACAATTTTATTTAAAACAGAATATAATTGAATGTTTACCTCGAGAAACGTGAAGCGAAAGCCATCCATTGACAACAAAAGTCTATTTATAGTCACTCATGCCTTCGGAAGCCTTATTACCCCCTTTAAATGGTTTTATAGTCTCATTATTGATTTTAAGTTGAATATTCTTACATTTTTGGTTAAAACAGATTATAATTGAATGGTAGCCTCAGGAAACCTGAAACGAAAGCCATCTATTGACAAGAAAAGTACATTTATAGTCACTCATTCCCTTCAAAGCTTTATTATTGGTTTTAAATGAATTTATAATTTCATTATTGATTTTAAGTTCCATTTTCTTACAATTTTGTTTAAAACAGAATATAATTGAATGTTTACCTCGAGAAACGTGAAGCGAAAGCCATCTATTGACAATAAAAGTTCATTTATGGTCACTCATTCCTTTGAAAACGTTATTATTGGTTTTAAATGGATTTATAATCTCATTATTGATTTTAAGTTCAATTTTCTTACAATTTTGTTTAAAACAGAATATAATTGAATGTTTAGCTCGAGAAACGTGAAGCGAAAGCCATCTATTGACAAGAAAAGTTCATTTATGGTCACTTATTCCTTTGAAAACGTTATTATTGGTTTTAAATGGATTTATAATCTGATTATGGATTTTAAGTTCAATTTTCTTATAATTTTGGTTAAAACAGAATATAATTGAATGCTTACCTCGAGAAACGTGAAGCAAAAGCCATCTATTGGCAAGAAAAGTTCATTTATGGTCACTCATTCCTTTGAAAACGTTATTATTGGTTTTAAATGGATTTATAATCTCATTATTGATTTTAAGTTCAATTTTCTTACAATTTTATTTAAAACAGAATATAATTGAATGTTTACCTCGAGAAACGTGAAGCGAAAGCCATCTATTCACAATAAAAGTTCATTTATGGTCACTCATTCCTTTGAAAACGTTATTATTGGTTTTAAATGGATTTATAATCTCATTATTGATTTTAAGTTCAATTTTCTTACAATTTTATTTAAAACAGAATATAATTGAATGTTTACCTCGAGAAACGTGAAGCGAAAGCCATCTATTCACAATAAAAGTTCATTTATGGTCACTCATTCCTTTGAAAATGTTATTATTGGTTTTAAATTGATTTATAATTTCATTATTGATTTTAAGTTCAATTTTCTTACAATTTTGTTTAAAACAGAATATAATTGAATGTTTACCTCGAGAAACGTGAAGCGAAAGCCATCCATTGACAACAAAAGTCTATTTATAGTCACTCATGCCTTCGGAAGCCTTATTACCCGCTTTAAATAGTTTTATAGTCTCATTATTGATTTTAAGTTGAATATTCTTACATTTTTGGTTAAAACAGATTATAATTGAATGGTAGCCTCAGGAAACCTGAAACGAAAGCCATCTATTGACAAGAAAAGTTCATTTATAGTCACTCATTCCCTTCAAAGCGTTATTATTGGTTTTAAATGGATTTATAATTTCATTATTGATTTTAAGTTCCATTTTCTTACAATTTTGTTTAAAACAGAATATAATTGAATGTTTACCTCGAGAAACGTGAAGCGAAAGCCATCTATTGACAATAAAAGTTCATTTATGGTCACTCATTCCTTTGAAAACGTTATTATTGGTTTTAAATGGATTTATAATCTCATTATTGATTTTAAGTTCAATTTTCTTACAATTTTGTTTAAAACAGAATATAATTGAATGTTTACCTCGAGAAACGTGAAGCGAAAGCCATCTATTGACAAGAACAGTTCATTTATGGTCACTCATTCCTTTGAAAACGTTATTATTGGTTTTAAATGGATTTATAATCTCATTATTGATTTTAAGTTCAATTTTCTTACAATTTTGTTTAAAACAGAATATAATTGAATGTTTACCTCGAGAAACGTGAAGCGAAAGCCATCTATTCACAATAAAAGTTCATTTATGGTCACTCATTCCTTTGAAAACGTTATTATTGGTTTTAAATGGATTTATAATCTCATTATTGATTTTAAGTTCAATTTTCTTACAATTTTGTTTAAAACAGAATATAATTGAATGTTTACCTCGAGAAACGTGAAGCGAAAGCCATCTATTGACAAGAAAAGTTCATTTATGGTCACTTATTCCTTTGAAAACGTTATTATTGGTTTTAAATGGATTTATAATCTCATTATTGATTTTAAGTTCAATTTTCTTACAATTTTGTTTAAAACAGAATATAATTGAATGTTTAGCTCGAGAAACGTGAAGCGAAAGCCATCCATTGACAACAAAAGTCTATTTATAGTCACTCATGCCATCGGAAGCCTTATTACCCGCTTTAAATAGTTTTATAGTCTCATTATTGATTTTAAGTTGAATATTTTTACATTTTTGGTTAAAACAGATTATAATTGAATGGTAGCCTCAGGAAACCTGAAACGAAAGCCATCTATTGACAAGAAAAGTTCATTTATAGTCACTCATTCCCTTCAAAGCGTTATTATTGGTTTTAAATGGATTTATAATTTCATTATTGATTTTAAGTTCAATTTTCTTACAATTTTGTTTAAAACAGAATATAATTGAATGTTTACCTCGAGAAACGTGAAGCTAAAGCCATCTATTGACAATAAAAGTTCATTTATGGTCACTCATTCCTTTGAAAACGTTATTATTGGTTTTAAATGGATTTATAATCTTATTATTGATTTTAAGTTCAATTTTCTTACAATTTTGTTTAAAACAGAATATAATTGAATGTTTACCTCGAGAAACGTGAAGCGAAAGCCATCTATTGACAAGAAAAGTTCATTTATGATCACTCATTCCTTTGAAAGCGTTATTATTGGTTTTAAATGGATTTATAATCTGATTATGGATTTTAAGTTCAATTTTCTTATAATTTTGGTTAAAACAGAATATAATTGAATGCTTACCTCGAGAAACGTGAAGCGAAAGCCATCTATTGGCAAGAAAAGTTTATTTATGGTCACTCATTCCTTTGAAAACGTTATTATTGGTTTTAAATGGATTTATAATCTCATTATTGATTTTAAGTTTAATTTTCTTACAATTTTATTTAAAACAGAATATAATTGAATGTTTACCTCGAGAAACGTGAAGCGAAAGCCATCCATTGACAACAAAAGTCTATTTATAGTCACTCATGCCTTCGGAAGCCTTATTACCCGCTTTAAATAGTTTTATAGTCTCATTATTGATTTTAATTGAATATTCTTAAATTTTTGGTTAAAACAGATTATAATTGAATGGTAGCCTCAGGAAACCTGATACGAAAGCCATCTATTGACAAGAAAAGTTCATTTATAGTCACTCATTCCTTTGAAAGCGTTATTATTTGTTTTAAATGGATTTATATTTTCATTATTGATTTTAAGTTCAATTTTCTTACAATTTTGTTTAAAACAGAATATAATTGAATGTTTACCTCGAGAAACGTGAAGCGAAACCCATCTATTGACAAGAAAAGTTCATTTATGGTCACTCATTCCTTTGAAAACGTTATTATTGGTTTTAAATGGATTTATAATCTGATTATGCATTTTAAGTTCAATTTTCTTACAATTTTGTTTAAAACAGAATATCATTGAATGTTTACCTCGAGAAACGTGAAGCGAAAGTCATCTATTGACAAGAAAAGTTTATTTATGGTCACTTATTCCTTTGAAAACGTTATTATTGGTTTTAAATGGATTTATAATCTCATTATTGATTTTAAGTTCAATTTTCTTACAATTTTGTTTAAAACAGAATATAATTGAATGTTTAGCTCGAGAAACGTGAAGCGAAAGCCATCCATTGACAACAAAAGTCTATTTATAGTCACTCATGCCATCGGAAGCCTTATTACCCGCTTTAAATAGTTTTATAGTCTCATTATTGATTTTAAGTTGAATATTCTTACATTTTTGGTTAAAACAGATTATAATTGAATGGTAGCCTCAGGAAACCTGAAACGAAAGCCATCTATTGACAAGAAAAGTTCATTTATAGTCACTCATTCCCTTCAAAGCGTTATTATTGGTTTTAAATGGATTTATAATTTCATTATTGATTTTAAGTTCAATTTTCTTACAATTTTGTTTAAAACAGAATATAATTGAATGTTTACCTCGAGAAACGTGAAGCGAAAGCCATCTATTGACAATAAAAGTTCATTTATGGTCACTCATTCCTTTGAAAACGTTATTATTGGTTTTAAATGGATTTATAATCTCATTATTGATTTTAAGTTCAATTTTCTTACAATTTTGTTTAAAACAGAATATAATTGAATGTTTACCTCGAGAAACGTGAAGCGAAAGCCATCTATTGACAATAAAAGTTCATTTATGGTCACTCATTCCTTTGAAAACGTTATTATTGGTTTTAAATGGATTTATAATCTCATTATTGATTTTAAGTTCAATTTTCTTACAATTTTGTTTAAAACAGAATATAATTGAATGTTTACCTCGAGAAACGTGAAGCGAAAGCCATCTATTGACAAGAAAAGTTCATTTATGGTCACTTATTCCTTTGAAAACGTTATTATTGGTTTTAAATGGATTTATAATCTCATTATTGATTTTAAGTTCAATTTTCTTACAATTTTGTTTAAAACAGAATATAATTGAATGTTTAGCTCGAGAAACGTGAAGCGAAAGCCATCCATTGACAACAAAAGTCTATTTATAGTCACTCATGCCATCGGAAGCCTTATTACCCGCTTTAAATAGTTTTATAGTCTCATTATTGATTTTAAGTTGAATATTCTTACATTTTTGGTTAAAACAGATTATAATTCAATGGTAGCCTCAGGAAACCTGAAACGAAAGCCATCTATTGACAATAAAAGTTCATTTATAGTCACTCATTCCCTTCAAAGCGTTATTATTGGTTTTAAATGGATTTATAATTTCATTATTGATTTTAAGTTCCATTTTCTTACAATTTTGTTTAAAACAGAATATAATTGAATGTTTACCTCGAGAAACGTGAAGCGAAAGCCATCTATTGACAATAAAAGTTCATTTATGGTCACTCATTCCTTTGAAAACGTTATTATTGGTTTTAAATGGATTTATAATCTCATTATTGATTTTAAGTTCAATTTTCTTACAATTTTGTTTAAAACAGAATATAATTGAATGTTTACCTCGAGAAACGTGAAGCGAAAGCCATCTATTGACAAGAAAAGTTCATTTATGGTCACTCATTCCTTTGAAAATGTTATTATTGGTTTTAAATGGATTTATAATCTCATTATTGATTTTAAGTTCAATTTTCTTACAATTTTGTTTAAAACAGAATATAATTGAATGTTTAGCTCGAGAAACGTGAAGCGAAAGCCATCCATTGACAACAAAAGTCTATTTATAGTCACTCATGCCTTCGGAAGCCTTATTACCCGCTTTAAATAGTTTTATAGTCTCATTATTGATTTTAAGTTGAATATTCTTACATTTTTGGTTAAAACAGATTATAATTGAATGGTAGCCTCAGGAAACCTGATACGAAAGCCATCTATTGACAAGAAAAGTTCATTTATAGTCACTCATTCCCTTGAAAGCGTTATTATTGGTTTTAAATGGATTTATAATTTCATTATTGATTTTAAGTTCCATTTTCTTACAATTTTGTTTAAAACAGAATATAATTGAATGTTTACCTCGAGAAACGTGAAGCGAAAGCCATCTATTGATAATAAAAGTTCATTTATGGTCACTCATTCCTTTGAAAACGTTATTATTGGTTTTAAATGGATTTATAATCTCATTATTGATTTTAAGTTCAATTTTCTTACAATTTTGTTTAAAACAGAATATAATTGAATGTTTACCTCGAGAAACGTGAAGCGAAAGCCATCTATTGACAATAAAAGTTCATTTATGGTCACTCATTCCTTTGAAAACGTTATTATTGGTTTTAAATGGATTTATAATGTCATTATTGATTTTAAGTTCAATTTTCTTACAATTTTGTTTAAAATAGAATATAATTGAATGTTTACCTCGAGAAACGTGAAGCGAAAGCCATCTATTGACAAGAAAAGTTCATTTATGGTCACTCATTCCTTTGAAAATGTTATTATTGGTTTTAAATGGATTTATAATGTCATTATTGATTTTAAGTTCAATTTTCTTACAATTTTGTTTAAAACAGAATATAATTGAATGTTTACCTCGAGAAACGTGAAGCGAAAGCCATCCATTGACAACAAAAGTCTATTTATAGTCACTCATGCCTTCGGAAGCCTTATTACCCGCTTTAAATAGTTTTATAGTCTCATTATTGATTTTAAGTTGAATATTCTTACATTTTTGGTTAAAACAGATTATAATTGAATGGTAGCCTCAGGAAACCTGAAACGAAAGCCATCTATTGACAAGAAAAGTTCATTTATAGTCACTCATTCCCTTGAAAGCGTTATTATTGGTTTTAAATGGATTTATAATTTCATTATTGATTTTAAGTTCCATTTTCTTACAATTTTGTTTAAAACAGAATATAATTGAATGTTTACCTCGAGAAACGTGAAGCGAAAGCCATCTATTGACAATAAAAGTTCATTTATGGTCACTCATTCCTTTGAAAACGTTATTATTGGTTTTAAATGGATTTATAATCTCATTATTGATTTTAAGTTCAATTTTCTTACAATTTTGTTTAAAACAGAATATAATTGAATGTTTACCTCGAGAAACGTGAAGCGAAAGCCATCTATTTACAAGAAAAGTTCATTTATGGTCACTCATTCCTTTGAAAATGTTATTATTGGTTTTAAATGGATTTATAATCTCATTATTGATTTTAAGTTCAATTTTCTTACAATTTTGCTTAAAACAGAATATAATTGAATGTTTACCTCGAGAAACGTGAAGCGAAAGCCATCCATTGACAACAAAAGTCTATTTATAGTCACTCATGCCTTCGGAAGCCTTATTACCCGCTTTAAATAGTTTTATATTCTCATTATTGATTTTAAGTTGAATATTCTTACATTTTTGGTTAAAACAGATTATAATTGAATGGTAGCCTCAGGAAACCTGATACGAAAGCCATCTATTGACAAGAAAAGTTCATTTATAGTCACTCATTCCTTTGAAAGCGTTATTATTTGTTTTAAATGGATTTATATTTTTATTATTGATTTTAAGTTCAATTTTCTTACAATTTTGTTTAAAACAGAATATAATTGAATGTTTACCTCGAGAAACGTGAAGCGAAAGCCATCTATTGACAAGAAAAGTTCATTTATGGTCACTCATTCCTTTGAAAACGTTATTATTGGTTTTAAATGGATTTATAATCTGATTATGGATTTTAAGTTCAATTTTCTTATAATTTTGGTTAAAACAGAATATAATTGAATGCTTACCTCGAGAAACGTGAAGCGAAAGCCATCTATTGGCAAGAAAAGTTTATTTATGGTCACTCATTCCTTTGAAAACGTTATTATTGGTTTTAAATGGATTTATAATCTCATTATTGATTTTAAGTTCAATTTTCTTACAATTTTATTTAAAACAGAATATAATTGAATGTTTACCTCGAGAAACGTGAAGCGAAAGCCATCCATTGACAACAAAAGTCTATTTATAGTCACTCATGCCTTCGGAAGCCTTATTACCCGCTTTAAATAGTTTTATAGTCTCATTATTGATTTTAATTGAACATTCTTACATTTTTGGTTAAAACTGATTATAATTGAATGGTAGCCTCAGGAAACCTGATACGAAAGCCATCTATTGACAAGAAAAGTTCATTTATAGTCACTCATTCCTTTGAAAGCGTTATTATTTGTTTTAAATGGATTTATATTTTCATTATTGATTTTAAGTTCAATTTTCTTACAATTTTGTTTAAAACAGAATATAATTGAATGTTTACCTCGAGAAACGTGAAGCGAAAGTCATCTATTGACAAGAAAAGTTCATTTATGGTCACTCATTCCTTTGAAAACGTTATTATTGGTTTTAAATGGATTTATAATCTTATTATTGATTTTAAGTTCAATTTTCTTACAATTTTATTTAAAATAGAATATAATTGAATGTTTACCTCGAGAAACGTGAAGCGAAAGCCATCTATTGACAAGAAAAGTTCATTTATGATCACTCTTTCTTTTGAAAGCGTTATTATTGGTTTTAAATGGATTTATAATCTGATTATGCATTTTAAGTTCAATTTTCTTACAATTTTGTTTAAAACAGAATATAATTGAATGTTTACCTCGAGAAACGTGAAGCGAAAGCCATCTATTGACAAGAAAAGTTCATTTATGGTCACTCATTCCTTTGAAAACGTTATTATTGGTTTTAAATGGATTTATAATCTCATTATTGATTTTAAGTTCAATTTTCTTACAATTTTGTTTAAAACAGAATATAATTGAATGTTTACCTCGAGAAACGTGAAGCGAAAGCCATCTATTGACAATAAAAGTTCATTTATGGTCACTCATTCCTTTGAAAACGTTATTATTGGTTTTAAATGGATTTATAATCTCATTATTGATTTTAAGTTCAATTTTCTTACAATTTTGTTTAAAACAGAATATAATTGAATGTTTACCTCGAGAAACGTGAAGCGAAAGCCATCTATTGACAAGAAAAGTTCATTTATGGTCACTTATTCCTTTGAAAACGTTATTATTGGTTTTAAATGGATTTATAATCTCATTATTGATTTTAAGTTCAATTTTCTTACAATTTTGTTTAAAACAGAATATAATTGAATGTTTAGCTCGAGAAACGTGAAGCGAAAGCCATCCATTGACAACAAAAGTCTATTTATAGTCACTCATGCCATCGGAAGCCTTATTACCCGCTTTAAATAGTTTTATAGTCTCATTATTGATTTTAAGTTGAATATTCTTACATTTTTGGTTAAAACAGATTATAATTGAATGGTAGCCTCAGGAAACCTGATACGAAAGCCATCTATTGACAAGAAAAGTTCATTTATAGTCACTCATTCCTTTGAAAGCGTTATTATTTGTTTTAAATGGATTTATATTTTTATTATTGATTTTAAGTTCAATTTTCTTACAATTTTGTTTAAAACAGAATATAATTGAATGTTTACCTCGAGAAACGTGAAGCGAAAGCCATCTATTGACAAGAAAAGTTCATTTATGGTCACTCATTCCTTTGAAAACGTTATTATTGGTTTTAAATGGATTTATAATCTGATTATGGATTTTAAGTTCAATTTTCTTATAATTTTGGTTAAAACAGAATATAATTGAATGCTTACCTCGAGAAACGTGAAGCGAAAGCCATCTATTGGCAAGAAAAGTTTATTTATGGTCACTCATTCCTTTGAAAACGTTATTATTGGTTTTAAATGGATTTATAATCTCATTATTGATTTTAAGTTCAATTTTCTTACAATTTTATTTAAAACAGAATATAATTGAATGTTTACCTCGAGAAACGTGAAGCGAAAGCCATCCATTGACAACAAAAGTCTATTTATAGTCACTCATGCCTTCGGAAGCCTTATTACCCGCTTTAAATAGTTTTATAGTCTCATTATTGATTTTAATTGAATATTCTTACATTTTTGGTTAAAACTGATTATAATTGAATGGTAGCCTCAGGAAACCTGATACGAAAGCCATCTATTGACAAGAAAAGTTCATTTATAGTCACTCATTCCTTTGAAAGCGTTATTATTTGTTTTAAATGGATTTATATTTTCATTATTGATTTTAAGTTCAATTTTCTTACAATTTTGTTTAAAACAGAATATAATTGAATGTTTACCTCGAGAAACGTGAAGCGAAAGCCATCTATTGACAAGAAAAGTTCATTTATGGTCACTCATTCCTTTGAAAACGTTATTATTGGTTTTAAATGGATTTATAATCTTATTATTGATTTTAAGTTCAATTTTCTTACAATTTTATTTAAAATAGAATATAATTGAATGTTTACCTCGAGAAACGTGAAGCGAAAGCCATCTATTGACAAGAAAAGTTCATTTATGATCACTCTTTCTTTTGAAAGCGTTATTATTGGTTTTAAATGGATTTATAATCTGATTATGCATTTTAAGTTCAATTTTCTTACAATTTTGTTTAAAACAGAATATAATTGAATGTTTACCTCGAGAAACGTGAAGCGAAAGCCATCTATTGACAAGAAAAGTTCATTTATGGTCACTCATTCCTTTGAAAACGTTATTATTGGTTTTAAATGGATTTATAATCTCATTATTGATTTTAAGTTCAATTTTCTTACAATTTTGTTTAAAACAGAATATAATTGAATGTTTACCTCGAGAAACGTGAAGCGAAAGCCATCTATTGACAATAAAAGTTCATTTATGGTCACTCATTCCTTTGAAAACGTTATTATTGGTTTTAAATGGATTTATAATCTCATTATTGATTTTAAGTTCAATTTTCTTACAATTTTGTTTAAAACAGAATATAATTGAATGTTTACCTCGAGAAACGTGAAGCGAAAGCCATCTATTGACAAGAAAAGTTCATTTATGGTCACTTATTCCTTTGAAAACGTTATTATTGGTTTTAAATGGATTTATAATCTCATTATTGATTTTAAGTTCAATTTTCTTACAATTTTGTTTAAAACAGAATATAATTGAATGTTTAGCTCGAGAAACGTGAAGCGAAAGCCATCCATTGACAACAAAAGTCTATTTATAGTCACTCATGCCATCGGAAGCCTTATTACCCGCTTTAAATAGTTTTATAGTCTCATTATTGATTTTAAGTTGAATATTCTTACATTTTTGGTTAAAACAGATTATAATTGAATGGTAGCCTCAGGAAACCTGAAACGAAAGCCATCTATTGACAAGAAAAGTTCATTTATAGTCACTCATTCCCTTCAAAGCGTTATTATTGGTTTTAAATGGATTTATAATTTCATTATTGATTTTAAGTTCCATTTTCTTACAATTTTGTTTAAAACAGAATATAATTGAATGTTTACCTCGAGAAACGTGAAGCGAAAGCCATCTATTGACAATAAAAGTTCATTTATGGTCACTCATTCCTTTGAAAACGTTATTATTGGTTTTAAATGGATTTATAATCTCATTATTGATTTTAAGTTCAATTTTCTTACAATTTTGTTTAAAACAGAATATAATTGAATGTTTACCTCGAGAAACGTGAAGCGAAAGCCATCTATTGACAATAAAAGTTCATTTATGGTCACTCATTCCTTTGAAAACGTTATTATTGGTTTTAAATGGATTTATAATCTCATTATTGATTTTAAGTTCAATTTTCTGACAATTTTGTTTAAAACAGAATATAATTGAATGTTTACCTCGAGAAACGTGAAACGAAAGCCATCTATTGACAAGAAAAGTTCATTTATGTTCACTTATTCCTTTGAAAACGTTATTATTGGTTTTAAATGGATTTATAATCTCATTATTGATTTTAAGTTCAATTTTCTTACAATTTTGTTTAAAACAGAATATAATTGAATGTTTAGCTCGAGAAACGTGAAGCGAAAGCCATCCATTGACAACAAAAGTCTATTTATAGTCACTCATGCCATCGGAAGCCTTATTACCCGCTTTAAATAGTTTTATAGTCTCATTATTGATTTTAAGTTGAATATTCTTACATTTTTGGTTAAAACAGATTATAATTGAATGGTAGCCTCAGGAAACCTGAAACGAAAGCCATCTATTGACAAGAAAAGTTCATTTATAGTCACTCATTCCCTTCAAAGCGTTATTATTGGTTTTAAATGGATTTATAATTTCATTATTGATTTTAAGTTCCATTTTCTTACAATTTTGTTTAAAACAGAATATAATTGAATGTTTACCTCGAGAAACGTGAAGCGAAAGCCATCTATTGACAATAAAAGTTCATTTATGGTCACTCATTCCTTTGAAAACGTTATTATTGGTTTTAAATGGATTTATAATCTCATTATTGATTTTAAGTTCAATTTTCTTACAATTTTGTTTAAAACAGAATATAATTGAATGTTTACCTCGAGAAACGTGAAGCGAAAGCCATCTATTGACAATAAAAGTTCATTTATGGTCACTCATTCCTTTGAAAACGTTATTATTGGTTTTAAATGGATTTATAATCTCATTATTGATTTTAAGTTCAATTTTCTGACAATTTTGTTTAAAACAGAATATAATTGAATGTTTACCTCGAGAAACGTGAAACGAAAGCCATCTATTGACAAGAAAAGTTCATTTATGGTCACTTATTCCTTTGAAAACGTTATTATTGGTTTTAAATGGATTTATAATCTCATTATTGATTTTAAGTTCAATTTTCTTACAATTTTGTTTAAAACAGAATATAATTGAATGTTTAGCTCGAGAAACGTGAAGCGAAAGCCATCCATTGACAACAAAAGTCTATTTATAGTCACTCATGCCATCGGAAGCCTTATTACCCGCTTTAAATAGTTTTATAGTCTCATTATTGATTTTAAGTTGAATATTCTTACATTTTTGGTTAAAACAGATTATAATTGAATGGTAGCCTCAGGAAACCTGAAACGAAAGCCATCTATTGACAAGAAAAGTTCATTTATAGTCACTCATTCCCTTCAAAGCGTTATTATTGGTTTTAAATGGATTTATAATTTCATTATTGATTTTAAGTTCCATTTTCTTACAATTTTGTTTAAAACAGAATATAATTGAATGTTTACCTCGAGAAACGTGAAGCGAAAGCCATCTATTGACAATAAAAGTTCATTTATGGTCACTCATTCCTTTGAAAACGTTATTATTGGTTTTAAATGGATTTATAATCTCATTATTGATTTTAAGTTCAATTTTCTTACAATTTTGTTTAAAACAGAATATAATTGAATGTTTACCTCGAGAAACGTGAAGCGAAAGCCATCTATTTACAAGAAAAGTTCATTTATGGTCACTCATTCCTTTGAAAATGTTATTATTGGTTTTAAATGGATTTATAATCTCATTATTGATTTTAAGTTCAATTTTCTTACAATTTTATTTAAAACAGAATATAATTGAATGTTTACCTCGAGAAACGTGAAGAGAAAGTCATCCATTGACAACAAAAGTCTATTTATAGTCACTCATGCATTCGGAAGCCTTATTACCCGCTTTAAATAGTTTTATAGTCTCATTATTGATTTTAAGTTGAATATTCTTACATTTTTGGTTAAAATAGATTATAATTGAATGGTAGCCTCAGGAAACCTGAAACGAAAGCCATCTATTGACAAGAAAAGTTCATTTATAGTCACTCATTCCCTTGAAAGCGTTATTATTGGTTTTAAATGGATTTATAATTTCATTATTGATTTTAAGTTCAATTTTCTTACAATTTTGTTTAAAACAGAATATAATTGAATGTTTACCTCGAGAAACGTGAAGCGAAAGCCATCTATTGACAAGAAAAGTTCATTTATGATCACTCATTCCTTTGAAAGCGTTATTATTGGTTTTAACTGGATTTATAATCTGATTATGGATTTTAAGTTCAATTTTCTTATAATTTTGGTTAAAACAGAATATAATTGAATGCTTACCTCGAGAAACGTGAAGCGAAAGCCTTCTATTGACAAGAAAAGTTCATTTATGGTCACTCATTCCTTTGAAAACGTTATTATTGGTTTTAAATGGATTTATAATCTCATTATTGATTTTAAGTTCAATTTTCTTACAATTTTGTTTAAAACAGAATATAATTGAATGTTTGCCTCGAGAAACGTGACGCGAAAGCCATCCATTGACAACAAAAGTCTATTTATAGTCACTCATGCCTTCGGAAGCCTTATTACCCGCTTTAAATAGTTTTATAGTCTCATTATTGATTTTAAGTTGAATATTCTTACATTTTTGGTTAAAACAGATTATAATTGAATGGTAGCCTCAGGAAACGTGAAACGAAAGCCATCTATTGACAAGAAAAGTTCATTTATAGTCACTCATTCCTTTGAAAGCGTTATTATTGGTTTTAAATGGATTTATAATCTCATTATTGAATTTAAGTTCAATTTTCTAACAATTTTGTTTAAAACAGAATATAATTGAATATTTTCCTCGAGAAACATGACGCGAAAACAATCCATTGACAACAAAAATTTATTTATAGTCACTCATGCCTTCGGAAGCCTTATTACTCGCTTTAAATAGTTTTATAGTCTCATTGTTGATTTTAAGTTGAATATTCTTACATTTTTGGTTAACAAAGATTGTAATTCAATGTTTGCCTCGGGAAACGTGAAGCGAAAGCCATCTATTGACAAGAAAAGTTCATTTATAGTCACTCATTCCTTTGAAAGCGTTATTATTGGTTTTTAATGGATTTATAATCTGATTATGGATTTGAAGTTCAATTTTCTTATAATTTTGGTTAAAACTGAATATAATTGAATGTTTACCTCGAGAAACGTGAAGCGAAAGCCATCTATTGACAAGAAAAGTTCATTTATGGTCACTCATTCCTTTGAAAGCGTTATTTTTGGTTTTACATGGATTTATAATCTCATTATTGATTTTAAGTTCAATTTTCTTACAATTTTGTTTAAAACAGAATATAATTGAATGTTTGCCTCGAGAAACATGATGCGAAAGCCATCCATTGACAACAAAAGTTTATTTGTAGTCACTCATGCCTTCGGAAGCCTTATTACTCGCTTTAAATAGTTTTATAGTCTCATTGTTGATTTTAAGCTGAATATTCTTACATTTTTTGTTAACAAAGATTGTAATTGAATGTTTGCCTCGGGAAACGTGAAGCGAAAGCCATCTATTGACAAGAAAAGTTCATTTATAGTCACTCATTCCGTTTAAAGCGTTATTATTGGTTTTAAATGGATTTATAATCTCATTATTGATTTTAAGTTCAATTTTCTTACAATTTTGTTTAAAACAGAATATAATTGAATGTTTTCCTCGAGAAACATGACGCGAAAGCCATCCACTGACAAGAAAAGTTTATTTCTAGTCACTCATGCCTTCGGAAGCCTTATTACCCGCTTTAAATTGTTTTATAGTCTCATTATTGATTTTAAGTTGAATATTCTTACATTTTTGGTTAAAACAGATTATAATTGAATGTTAGCCTCAGGAAACCTGAAACGAAAGCCATCTATTGACAAGAAAAGTTCATTTATGGTCTCTCAATCATTTGAAAGCGTTATTGTTGGTTTTAAATGGATTTATAATCTCATTATTGATTTTAAGTTCAATTTTCTTACAATTTTGTTTAAAACAGAATATAATTGAATGTTTACCTCGAGAAACGTGAAGCAAAAGCCATCTATTGACAAGAAAAGTTCATTTATGGTCACTCATTCCTTTGAAAACGTTATTATTGGTTTTAAATGGATTTATAATCTCATTATTGATTTTAAGTTCAATTTTCTTACAATTTTGTTTAAAACAGAATATAATTGAATGTTTGCCTCGAGAAACGTGACGCGAAAGCCATCCATTGACACCAAAAGTTTATTTATAGTCACTCATGCCTTCGGAAGCCTTATTACTCGCTTTAAATAGTTTTATAGTCTCATTATTGATTTTAAGTTGAATATTCTTACATTTTTGGTTGAAACAGATTATAATTGAATGGTAGCCTCAGGAAACCTGAAACGAAAGCCATCTATTGACAAGAAAAGTTCATTTATAGTCACTCATTCCTTTGAAAGCGTTATTATTGGTTTTAAATGGATTTATAATCTGATTATGGATTTTAAGTTCAATTTTCTTATAATTTTGGTTAAAACAGAATATCATTGAATGCTTACCTCGAGAAACGTGAAGCGAAAGCCATCTATTGACAAGAAAAGTTCATTTATGGTCACTCATTCCTTTGAAAACGTTATTATTGGTTTTAAATGGATTTATAATCTCATTATTGATTTTAAGTTCAATTTTCTTACAATTTTGTTTAAAATAGAATATAATTGAATGTTTGCCTCGAGAAACGTGACGCGAAAGCCATCCATTGACAACAAAAGTTTATTTATAGTCACTCATGCCTTCGGAAGCCTTATTTCCCGCTTTAAATAGTTTTATAGTCTCATTATTGATTTTAAGTTGAATATTCTTACATTTTTGGTTGAAACAGATTATAATTGAATGGTAGCCTCAGGAAACCTGAAACGAAAGCCATCTATTGACAAGAAAAGTTCATTTATGGTCACTCATTCCTTTGAAAATGTTATTATTGGTTTTAAATTGATTTATAATTTCATTATTGATTTTAAGTTTAATTTTCTTACAATTTTGTTTAAAACAGAATATAATTGAATGTTTACCTCGAGAAACCTGAAGCGAAAGCCATCCGTTGACAACAAAAGTCTATTTATAGTCACTCATGCCTTCGGAAGCCTTATTACCCGCTTTAAATAGTTTTATAGTCTCATTATTGATTTTAAGTTGAATATTCTTACATTTTTGGTTAAAACAGATTATAATTGAATGGTAGCCTCAGGAAACCTGAAACGAAAGCTATCTATTGACAAGAAAAGTTCATTTATAGTCACTCATTCCCTTGAAAGCGTTATTATTGGTTTTAAATGGATTTATAATTTCATTATTGATTTTAAGTTCAATTTTCTTACAATTTTGTTTAAAACAGAATATAATTGAATGTTTACCTCGAGAAACGTGAAGCGAAAGCCATCTATTGACAATAAAAGTTCATTTATGGTCACTCATTCCTTTGAAAACGTTATTATTGGTTTTAAATGGATTTATAATCTCATTATTGATTTTAAGTTCAATTTTCTTACAATTTTGTTTAAAACAGAATATAATTGAATGTTTACCTCGAGAAACGTGAAGCGAAAGCCATCTATTGACAAGAAAAGTTCATTTATGATCACTCATTCCTTTGAAAGCGTTATTATTGGTTTTAAATGGATTTATAATCTGATTATGGATTTTAAGTTCAATTTTCTTATAATTTTGGTTAAAACAGAATATCATTGAATGCTTACCTCGAGAAACGTGAAGCGAAAGCCATCTATTGACAAGAAAAGTTCATTTATGGTCACTCATTCCTTTGAAAACGTTATTATTGGTTTTAAATGGATTTATAATCTCATTATTGATTTTAAGTTCAATTTTCTTACAATTTTGTTTAAAACAGAATATAATTGAATGTTTGCCTCGAGAAACGTGACGCGAAAGCCATCCATTGACAACAAAAGTCTATTTATAGTCACTCATGCCTTCGGAAGCCTTATTACTCGCTTTAAATAGTTTTATAGTCTCATTATTGATTTTAAGTTGAATATTCTTACATTTTTGGTTGAAACAGATTATAATTGAATGGTAGCCTCAGGAAACCTGAAACGAAAGCCATCTATTGACAAGAAAAGTTCATTTATGGTCACTCATTCCTTTGAAAACGTTATTATTGGTTTTAAATGGATTTATAATCTCATTATTGATTTTAAGTTCAATTTTCTTACAATTTTGTTTAAAACAGAATATAATTGAATGTTTGCCTCGAGAAACGTGACGCGAAAGCCATCCATTGACAACAAAAGTTTATTTATAGTCACTCATGCCTTCGGAAGCCTTATTACTCGCTTTAAATAGTTTTATAGTCTCATTATTGATTTTAAGTTGAATATTCTTACATTTTTGGTTGAAACAGATTATAATTGAATGGTAGCCTCAGGAAACCTGAAACGAAAGCCATCTATTGACAAGAAAAGTTCATTTATAGTCACTCATTCCTTTGAAAGCGTTATTATTGGTTTTAAATGGATTTATAATCTCATTATTGATTTTAAGTTCAATTTTCTTACAATTTTGTTTAAAAGAGAATATAATTGAATGTTTACCTCGAGAAACGTGAAGCGAAAGCCATCTATTGACAAGAAAAGTTCATTTATGGTCACTCATTACTTTTAAAATGTTATTATTTGTTTTAAATGGATTTATAATCTCATTATTGATTTTAAGTTCAATTTTCTTACAATTCTGTTTAAAATAGAATATAATTGAATGTTTACCTCGAGAAACCTGAATCGAAAGCCATCCGCTGACAACAAAAGTCTATTTATAGTCACTCATGCCTTCGGAAGCCTTATTACCCGCTTTAAATAGTTTTATAGTCTAATTATTGATTTTAAGTTGAATATTCTTACATTTTTGGTTAAAACAGATTATAATTGAATGGTAGCCTCAGGAAACCTGAAACGAAAGCCATCTATTGATAAGAAAAGTTCATTTATAGTCACTCATTCCCTTGAAAGCGTTATTATTGGTTTTAAATGGATTTATAATTTCATTATTGATTTTAAGTTCAATTTTCTTACAATTTTGTTTAAAACAGAATATAATTGAATGTTTACCTCAAGAACCGTGAAGCGAAAGCCATCTATTGACAATAAAAGTTCATTTATGGTCACTCATTCCTTTGAAAACGTTATTATTGGTTTTAAATGGATTTATAATCTCATTATTGATTTTAAGTTCAATTTTCTTACAATTTTGTTTAAAACAGAATATAATTGAATGTTTACCTCGAGAAACGTGAAGCGAAAGCCATCTATTGACAAGAAAAGTTCATTTATGGTCACTCATTCCTTTGAAAACGTTATTATTGGTTTTAAATGGATTTATAATCTCATTATTGATTTTAAGTTCAATTTTCTTAAAATTTTGTTTAAAACAGAATATAATTGAATGTTTGCCTCGAGAAACGTGACGCGAAAGCCATCCATTGACAACAAAAGTTTATTTATAGTCACTCATGCCTTCGGAAGCCTTATTACTCGCTTTAAATAGTTTTATAGTCTCATTATTGATTTTAAGTTGAATATTCTTACATTTTTGGTTGAAACAGATTATAATTGAATGGTAGCCTCAGGAAACCTGAAACGAAAGCCATCTATTGACAAGAAAAGTTCATTTATAGTCACTCATTCCTTTGAAAGCGTTATTATTGGTTTTAAATGGATTTATAATCTGATTATGGATTTTAAGTTCAATTTTCTTATAATTTTGGTTAAAACAGAATATCATTGAATGCTTACCTCGAGAAACGTGAAGCGAAAGCCATCTATTGACAACAAAAGTTCATTTATGGTCACTCATTCCTTTGAAAACGTTATTATTGGTTTTAAATGGATTTATAATCTCATTATTGATTTTAAGTTCAATTTTCTTACAATTTTGTTTAAAATAGAATATAATTGAATGTTTGCCTCGAGAAACGTGACGCGAAAGCCATCCATTGACAACAAAAGTCTATTTATAGTCACTCATGCCTTCGGAAGCCTTATTTCCCGCTTTAAATAGTTTTATAGTCTCATTATTGATTTTAAGTTGAATATTCTTACATTTTTGGTTGAAACAGATTATAATTGAATGGTAGCCTCAGGAAACCTGAAACGAAAGCCATCTATTGACAAGAAAAGTTCATTTATGGTCACTCATTCCTTTGAAAATGTTATTATTGGTTTTAAATTGATTTATAATTTCATTATTGATTTTAAGTTTAATTTTCTTACAATTTTGTTTAAAACAGAATATAATTGAATGTTTACCTCGAGAAACCTGAAGCGAAAGCCATCCGTTGACAACAAAAGTCTATTTATAGTCACTCATGCCGTCGGAAGCCTTATTACCCGCTTTAAATAGTTTTATAGTCTCATTATTGATTTTAAGTTGAATATTCTTACATTTTTGGTTAAAACAGATTATAATTGAATGGTAGCCTCAGGAAACCTGAAACGAAAGCCATCTATTGACAAGAAAAGTTCATTTATAGTCACTCATTCCCTTGAAAGCGTTATTATTGGTTTTAAATGGATTTATAATTTCATTATTGATTTTAAGTTCAATTTTCTTACAATTTTGTTTAAAACAGAATATAATTGAATGTTTACCTCGAGAAACGTGAAGCGAAAGCCATCTATTGACAATAAAAGTTCATTTATGGTCACTCATTCCTTTGAAAACGTTATTATTGGTTTTAAATGGATTTATAATCTCATTATTGATTTTAAGTTCAATTTTCTTACAATTTTGTTTAAAACAGAATATAATTGAATGTTTACCTCGAGAAACGTGAAGCGAAAGCCATCTATTGACAAGAAAAGTTCATTTATGATCACTCATTCCTTTGAAAGCGTTATTATTGGTTTTAAATGGATTTATAATCTGATTATGGATTTTAAGTTCAATTTTCTTATAATTTTGGTTAAAACAGAATATCATTGAATGCTTACCTCGAGAAACGTGAAGCGAAAGCCATCTATTGACAAGAAAAGTTCATTTATGGTCACTCATTCCTTTGAAAACGTTATTATTGGTTTTAAATGGATTTATAATCTCATTATTGATTTTAAGTTCAATTTTCTTACAATTTTGTTTAAAACAGAATATAATTGAATGTTTGCCTCGAGAAACGTGACGCGAAAGCCATCCATTGACAACAAAAGTCTATTTATAGTCACTCATGCCTTCGGAAGCCTTACTACTCGCTTTAAATAGTTTTATAGTCTCATTATTGATTTTAAGTTGAATATTCTTACATTTTTGGTTGAAACAGATTATAATTGAATGGTAGCCTCAGGAAACCTGAAACGAAAGCCATCTATTGACAAGAAAAGTTCATTTATGGTCACTCATTCCTTTGAAAACGTTATTATTGGTTTTAAATGGATTTATAATCTCATTATTGATTTTAAGTTCAATTTTCTTACAATTTTGTTTAAAACAGAATATAATTGAATGTTTGCCTCGAGAAACGTGACGCGAAAGCCATCCATTGACAACAAAAGTTTATTTATAGTCACTCATGCCTTCGGAAGCCTTATTACTCGCTTTAAATAGTTTTATAGTCTCATTATTGATTTTAAGTTGAATATTCTTACATTTTTGGTTGAAACAGATTATAATTGAATGGTAGCCTCAGGAAACCTGAAACGAAAGCCATCTATTGAGAAGAAAAGTTCATTTATAGTCACTCATTCCTTTGAAAGCGTTATTATTGGTTTTAAATGGATTTATAATCTCATTATTGATTTTAAGTTCAATTTTCTTACAATTTTGTTTAAAAGAGAATATAATTGAATGTTTACCTCGAGAAACGTGAAGCGAAAGCCATCTATTGACAAGAAAAGTTCATTTATGGTCACTCATTACTTTTAAAATGTTATTATTTGTTTTAAATGGATTTATAATCTCATTATTGATTTTAAGTTCAATTTTCTTACAATTCTGTTTAAAACAGAATATAATTGAATGTTTACCTCGAGAAACCTGAATCGAAAGCCATCCGTTGACAACAAAAGTCTATTTATAGTCACTCATGCCTTCAGAAGCCTTATTACCCGCTTTAAATAGTTTTATAGTCTCATTATTGATTTAAAGTTGAATATTCTTACATTTTTGGTTAAAACAGATTATAATTGAATGGTAGCCTCAGGAAACCTGAAACGAAAGCCATCTATTGATAAGAAAAGTTCATTTATAGTCACTCATTCCCTTGAAAGCGTTATTATTGGTTTTAAATGGATTTATAATTTCATTATTGATTTTAAGTTCAATTTTCTTACAATTTTGTTTAAAACAGAATATAATTGAATGTTTACCTCGAGAACCGTGAAGCGAAAGCCATCTATTGACAATAAAAGTTCATTTATGGTCACTCATTCCTTTGAAAACGTTATTATTGGTTTTAAATGGATTTATAATCTCATTATTGATTTTAAGTTCAATTTTCTTACAATTTTGTTTAAAACAGAATATAATTGAATGTTTACCTCGAGAAACGTGAAGCGAAAGCCATCTATTGACAAGAAAAGTTCATTTATGATCACTCATTCCTTTGAAAGCGTTATTATTGGTTTTAAATGGATTTATAATCTGATTATGGGTTTTAAGTTCAATTTTCTTATAATTTTGGTTAAAACAGAATATCATTGAATGCTTACCTCGAGAAACGTGAAGCGAAAGCCATCTATTGACAAGAAAAGTTCATTTATGGTCACTCATTCCTTTGAAAACGTTGTTATTGGTTTTAAATGGATTTATAATCTCATTATTGATTTTAAGTTCAATTTTCTTACAATTTTGTTTAAAACAGAATATAATTGAATGTTTGCCTCGAGAAACGTGACGCGAAAGC
The DNA here is from genome assembly GCF_053813885.1 of Theobroma cacao. Classification (NCBI taxonomy): domain Eukaryota; kingdom Viridiplantae; phylum Streptophyta; class Magnoliopsida; order Malvales; family Malvaceae; genus Theobroma; species Theobroma cacao. Next base: position 21,679,413 of record NC_142647.1, read on the forward strand.
CATCCATTGACAACAAAAGTCTATTTATAGTCACTCATGCCTTCGGAAGCCTTATTACTCGCTTTAAATAGTTTTATAGTCTCATTATTGATTTTAAGTTGAATATTCTTACATTTTTGGTTGAAACAGATTATAATTGAATGGTAGCCTCAGGAAACCTGAAACGAAAGCCATCTATTGACAAGAAAAGTTCATTTATGGTCACTCATTCCTTTGAAAACGTTATTATTGGTTTTAAATGGATTTATAATCTCATTATTGATTTTAAGTTCAATTTTCTTACAATTTTGTTTAAAACAGAATATAATTGAATGTTTGCCTCGAGAAACGTGACGCGAAAGCCATCCATTGACAACAAAAGTTTATTTATAGTCACTCATGCCTTCGGAAGCCTTATTACTCGCTTTAAATAGTTTTATAGTCTCATTATTGATTTTAAGTTGAATATTCTTACATTTTTGGTTGAAACAGATTATAATTGAATGGTAGCCTCAGGAAACCTGAAACGAAAGCCATCTATTGAGAAGAAAAGTTCATTTATAGTCACTCATTCCTTTGAAAGCGTTATTATTGGTTTTAAATGGATTTATAATCTCATTATTGATTTTAAGTTCAATTTTCTTACAATTTTGTTTAAAAGAGAATATAATTGAATGTTTACCTCGAGAAACGTGAAGCGAAAGCCATCTATTGACAAGAAAAGTTCATTTATGGTCACTCATTACTTTTAAAATGTTATTATTTGTTTTAAATGGATTTATAATCTCATTATTGATTTTAAGTTCAATTTTCTTACAATTCTGTTTAAAACAGAATATAATTGAATGTTTACCTCGAGAAACCTGAATCGAAAGCCATCCGTTGACAACAAAAGTCTATTTATAGTCACTCATGCCTTCGGAAGCCTTATTACCCGCTTTAAATAGTTTTATAGTCTCATTATTGATTTTAAGTTGAATATTCTTACATTTTTGGTTAAAACAGATTATAATTGAATGGTAGCCTCAGGAAACCTGAAACGAAAGCCATCTATTGATAAGAAAAGTTCATTTATAGTCACTCATTCCCTTGAAAGCGTTATTATTGGTTTTAAATGGATTTATAATTTTATTATTGATTCTAAGTTCAATTTTCTTACAATTTTGTTTAAAACAGAATATAATTGAATGTTTACCTCGAGAACCGTGAAGCGAAAGCCATCTATTGACAATAAAAGTTCATTTATGGTCACTCATTCCTTTGAAAACGTTATTATTGGTTTTAAATGGATTTATAATCTCATTATTGATTTTAAGTTCAATTTTCTTACAATTTTGTTTAAAACAGAATATAATTGAATGTTTACCTCGAGAAACGTGAAGCGAAAGCCATCTATTGACAAGAAAAGTTCATTTATGATCACTCATTCCTTTGAAAGCGTTATTATTGGTTTTAAATGGATTTATAATCTGATTATGGATTTTAAGTTCAATTTTCTTATAATTTTGGTTAAAACAGAATATCATTGAATGCTTACCTCGAGAAACGTGAAGCGAAAGCCATCTATTGACAAGAAAAGTTCATTTATGGTCACTCATTCCTTTGAAAACGTTATTATTGGTTTTAAATGGATTTATAATCTCATTATTGATTTTAAGTTCAATTTTCTTACAATTTTGTTTAAAACAGAATATAATTGAATGTTTGCCTCGAGAAACGTGACGCGAAAGCCATCCATTGACAACAAAAGTCTATTTATAGTCACTCATGCCTTCGGAAGCCTTATTACTCGCTTTAAATAGTTTTATAGTCTCATTATTGATTTTAAGTTGAATATTCTTACATTTTTGGTTGAAACAGATTATAATTGAATGGTAGCCTCAGGAAACCTGAAACGAAAGCCATCTATTGACAAGAAAAGTTCATTTATAGTCACTCATTCCTTTGAAAGCGTTATTATTGGTTTTAAATGGATTTATAATCTGATTATGGATTTTAAGTTCAATTTTCTTATAATTTTGGTTAAAACAGAATATCATTGAATGCTTACCTCGAGAAACGTGAAGCGAAAGCCATCTATTGACAAGAAAAGTTCATTTATGGTCACTCATTCCTTTGAAAACGTTATTATTGGTTTTAAATGGATTTATAATCTCATTATTGATTTTAAGTTCAATTTTCTCACAATTTTGTTTAAAATAGAATATAATTGAATGTTTGCCTCGAGAAACGTGACGCGAAAGCCATCCATTGACAACAAAAGTCTATTTATAGTCACTCATGCCTTCGGAAGCCTTATTTCCCGCTTTAAATAGTTTTATAGTCTCATTATTGATTTTAAGTTGAATATTCTTACATTTTTGGTTGAAACAGATTATAATTGAATGGTAGCCTTAGGAAACCTGAAACGAAAGCCATCTATTGACAAGAAAAGTTCATTTATGGTCACTCATTCCTTTGAAAGCGTTATTTTTGGTTTTAAATGGATTTATAATCTCATTATTGATTTTAAGTTCAATTTTCTTACAATTTTGTTTAAAACAGAATATAATTGAATGTTTGCCTCGAGAAACATGATGCGAAAGCCATCCATTGACAACAAAAGTTTATTTGTAGTCACTCATGCCTTCGGAAGCCTTATTACTCGCTTTAAATAGTTTTATAGTCTCATTGTTGATTTTAAGCTGAATATTCTTACATTTTTTGTTAACAAAGATTGTAATTGAATGTTTGCCTCGGGAAACGTGAAGCGAAAGCCATCTATTGACAAGAAAAGTTCATTTATAGTCACTCATTCCGTTTAAAGCGTTATTATTGGTTTTAAATGGATTTATAATCTCATTATTGATTTTAAGTTCAATTTTCTTACAATTTTGTTTAAAACAGAATATAATTGAATGTTTTCCTCGAGAAACATGACGCGAAAGCCATCCACTGACAAGAAAAGTTTATTTCTAGTCACTCATGCCTTCGGAAGCCTTATTACCCGCTTTAAATAGTTTTATAGTCTCATTATTGATTTTAAGTTGAATATTCTTACATTTTTGGTTAAAACAGATTATAATTGAATGTTAGCCTCAGGAAACCTGAAACGAAAGCCATCTATTGACCAGAAAAGTTCATTTATGGTCTCTCAATCATTTGAAAGCGTTATTGTTGGTTTTAAATGGATTTATAATCTCATTCTCGATTTTAAGTTCAATTTTCTTACAATTTTGTTTAAAACAGAATATAATTGAATGTTTACCTCGAGAAACGTGAAGCGAAAGCCATCTATTGAAAAGAAAAGTTCATTTATGGTCACTCATTCCTTTGAAAACGTTATTATTGGTTTTAAATGGATTTATAATCTCATTATTGATTTTAAGTTCAATTTTCTTACAATTTTGTTTAAAACAGAATATAATTGAATGTTTGCCTCGAGAAACGTGACGCGAAAGCCATCCATTGACAACAAAAGTCTATTTATAGTCACTCATGCCTTCGGAAGCCTTATTACTCGCTTTAAATAGTTTTATAGTCTCATTATTGATTTTAAGTTGAATATTCTTACATTTTTGGTTGAAACAGATTATAATTGAATGGTAGCCTCAGGAAACCTGAAACGAAAGCCATCTATTGACAAGAAAAGTTCATTTATAGTCACTCATTCCTTTGAAAGCGTTATTATTGGTTTTAAATGGATTTATAATCTGATTATGGATTTTAAGTTCAATTTTCTTATAATTTTGGTTAAAACAGAATATCATTGAATGCTTACCTCGAGAAACGTGAAGCGAAAGCCATCTATTGACAAGAAAAGTTCATTTATGGTCACTCATTCCTTTGAAAACGTTATTATTGGTTTTAAATGGATTTATAATCTCATTATTGATTTTAAGTTTAATTTTCTTACAATTTTGTTTAAAACAGAATATAATTGAATGTTTGCCTCGAGAAACGTGACGCGAAAGCCATCCATTGACAACAAAAGTCTATTTATAGTCACTCATGCCTTCGGAAGCCTTATTTCCCGCTTTAAATAGTTTTATAGTCTCATTATTGATTTTAAGTTGAATATTCTTACATTTTTTGTTGAAACAGATTATAATTGAATGGTAGCCTCAGGAAACCTGAAACGAAAGCCATCTATTGACAAGAAAAGTTCATTTATGGTCACTCATTCCTTTGAAAATGTTATTATTGGTTTTAAATTGATTTATAATTTTATTATTGATTTTAAGTTTAATTTTCTTACAATTTTGTTTAAAACAGAATATAATTGAATGTTTACCTCGAGAAACCTGAAGCGAAAGCCATCCGTTGACAACAAAAGTCTATTTATAGTCACTCATGCCTTCGGAAGCCTTATTACCCGCTTTAAATAGTTTTATAGTCTCATTATTGATTTTAAGTTGAATATTCTTACATTTTTGGTTGAAACAGATTATAATTGAATGGTAGCCTCAGGAAACCTGAAACGAAAGCCATCTATTGACAAGAAAAGTTCATTTATAGTCACTCATTCCTTTGAAAGCGTTATTATTGGTTTTAAATGGATTTATAATCTCATTATTGATTTTAAGTTCAATTTTCTTACAATTTTGTTTAAAACAGAATATAATTGAATGTTTACCTCGAGAAACGTGAAGCGAAAGCCATCTATTGACAAGAAAAGTTCATTTATGATCACTCATTCCTTTGAAAGCGTTATTATTGGTTTTAAATGGATTTATAATCTGATTATGGATTTTAAGTTCAATTTTCTTATAATTTTGGTTAAAACAGAATATCATTGAATGCTTACCTCGAGAAACGTGAAGCGAAAGCCATCTATTGACAAGAAAAGTTCATTTATGGTCACTCATTCCTTTGAAAACGTTATTATTGGTTTTAAATGGATTTATAATCTCATTATTGATTTTAAGTTCAATTTTCTTACAATTTTGTTTAAAACAGAATATAATTGAATGTTTGCCTCGAGAAACGTGACGCGAAAGCCATCCATTGACAACAAAAGTCTATTTATAGTCACTCATGCCTTCGGAAGCCTTATTACTCGCTTTAAATAGTTTTATAGTCTCATTATTGATTTTAAGTTGAAAATTCTTACATTTTTGGTTGAAACAGATTATAATTGAATGGTAGCCTCAGGAAACCTGAAACGAAAGCCATCTATTGACAAGAAAAGTTCATTTATAGTCACTCATTCCTTTGAAAGCGTTATTATTGGTTTTAAATGGATTTATAATCTCATTATTGATTTTAAGTTCAATTTTCTTACAATTTTATTTAAAAGAGAATATAATTGAATGTTTACCTCGAGAAACGTGAAGCGAAAGCCATCTATTGACAAGAAAAGTTCATTTATGGTCACTCATTACTTTTAAAATGTTATTATTTGTTTTAAATGGATTTATAATCTCATTATTGATTTTAAGTTCAATTTTCTTACAATTCTGTTTAAAACAGAATATAATTGAATGTTTACCTCGAGAAACCTGAATCGAAAGCCATCCGTTGACAACAAAAGTCTATTTATAGTCACTCATGCCTTCGGAAGCCTTATTACCCGCTTTAAATAGTTTTATAGTCTCATTATTGATTTTAAGTTGAATATTCTTACATTTTTGGTTAAAACATATTATAATTGAATGGTAGCCTCAGGAAACCTGAAACGAAAGCCATCTATTGATAAGAAAAGTTCATTTATAGTCACTCATTCCCTTGAAAGCGTTATTATTGGTTTTAAATGGATTTATAATTTCATTATTGATTTTAAGTTCAATTTTCTTACAATTTTGTTTAAAACAGAATATAATTGAATGTTTACCTCGAGAACCGTGAAGCGAAAGCCATCTATTGACAATAAAAGTTCATTTATGGTCACTCATTCCTTTGAAAACGTTATTATTGGTTTTAAATGGATTCATAATCTCATTATTGATTTTAAGTTCAATTTTCTTACAATTTTGTTTAAAACAGAATATAATTGAATGTTTACCTCGAGAAACGTGAAGCGAAAGCCATCTATTGACAAGAAAAGTTCATTTATGATCACTCATTCCTTTGAAAGCGTTATTATTGGTTTTAAATGGATTTATAATCTGATTATGGATTTTAAGTTCAATTTTCTTATAATTTTGGTTAAAACAGAATATCATTGAATGCTTACCTCGAGAAACCTGAATCGAAAGCCATCCGTTGACAACAAAAGTCTATTTATAGTCACTCATGCCTTCGGAAGCCTTATTACCCGCTTTAAATAGTTTTATAGTCTCATTATTGATTTTAAGTTGAATATTCTTACATTTTTGGTTGAAACAGATTATAATTGAATGGTAGCCTCAGGAAACCTGAAACGAAAGCCATCTATTGACAAGAAAAGTTCATTTATAGTCACTCATTCCTTTGAAAGCGTTATTATTGGTTTTAAATGGATTTATAATCTGATTATGGATTTTAAGTTCAATTTTCTTATAATTTTGGTTAAAACAGAATATCATTGAATGCTTACCTCGAGAAACGTGAAGCGAAAGCCATCTATTGACAAGAAAAGTTCATTTATGGTCACTCATTCCTTTGAAAACGTTATTATTGGTTTTAAATGGATTTATAATCTCATTATTGATTTTAAGTTCAATTTTCTTACAATTTTGTTTAAAATAGAATATAATTGAATGTTTACCTCGAGAAACGTGACGCGAAAGCCATCCATTGACAACAAAAGTCTATTTATAGTCACTCATGCCTTCGGAAGCCTTATTTCCCGCTTTAAATAGTTTTATAGTCTCATTATTGATTTTAAGTTGAATATTCTTACATTTTTGGTTGAAACAGATTATAATTGAATGGTAGCCTCAGGAAACCTGAAACGAAAGCCATCTATTGACAAGAAAAGTTCATTTATGGTCACTCATTCCTTTGAAAATGTTATTATTGGTTTTAAATTGATTTATAATTTCATTATTGATTTTAAGTTTAATTTTCTTACAATTTTGTTTAAAACAGAATATAATTGAATGTTTACCTCGAGAAACCTGAAGCGAAAGCCATCCGTTGACAACAAAAGTCTATTTATAGTCACTCATGCCTTCGGAAGCCTTATTACCCGCTTTAAATAGTTTTATAGTCTCATTATTGATTTTAAGTTGAATATTCTTACATTTTTGGTTGAAACAGATTATAATTGAATGGTAGCCTCAGGAAACCTGAAACGAAAGCCATCTATTGACAAGAAAAGTTCATTTATAGTCACTCATTCCTTTGAAAGCGTTATTATTGGTTTTAAATGGATTTATAATCTCATTATTGATTTTAAGTTTAATTTTCTTACAATTTTCTTTAAAAGAGAATATAATTGAATGTTTACCTCGAGAAACGTGAAGCGAAAGCCATCTATTGACAAGAAAAGTTCATTTATGGTCACTCATTACTTTTAAAATGTTATTATTTGTTTTAAATGGATTTATAATCTCATTATTGATTTTAAGTTCAATTTTCTTACAATTCTGTTTAAAACAGAATATAATTGAATGTTTACCTCGAGAAACCTGAATCGAAAGCCATCCGTTGACAACAAAAGTCTATTTATAGTCACTCATGCCTTCGGAAGCCTTATTACCCGCTTTAAATAGTTTTATAGTCTCATTATTGATTTTAAGTTGAATATTCTTACATTTTTGGTTAAAACAGATTATAATTGAATGGTAGCCTCAGGAAACCTGAAACGAAAGCCATCTATTGATAAGAAAAGTTCATTTATAGTCACTCATTCCCTTGAAAGCGTTATTATTGGTTTTAAATGGATTTATAATTTCATTATTGATTTTAAGTTCAATTTTCTTACAATTTTGTTTAAAACAGAATATAATTGAATGTTTACCTCGAGAACCGTGAAGCGAAAGCCATCTATTGACAATAAAAGTTCATTTATGGTCACTCATTCCTTTGAAAACGTTATTATTGGTTTTAAATGGATTTATAATCTCATTATTGATTTTAAGTTCAATTTTCTTACAATTTTGTTTAAAACAGAATATAATTGAATGTTTACCTCGAGAAACGTGAAGCGAAAGCCATCTATTGACAAGAAAAGTTCATTTATGATCACTCATTCCTTTGAAAGCGTTATTATTGGTTTTAAATGGATTTATAATCTGATTATGGATTTTAAGTTCAATTTTCTTATAATTTTGGTTAAAACAGAATATCATTGAATGCTTACCTCGAGAAACGTGAAGCGAAAGCCATCTATTGACAAGAAAAGTTCATTCATTGTCACTCATTCCTTTGAAAACGTTATTATTGGTTTTAAATGGATTTGTAATCTCATTATTGATTTTAAGTTCAATTTTCTTATAATTTTGGTTAAAACAGAATATCATTGAATGCTTACCTCGAGAAACGTGAAGCGAAAGCCATCTATTGACAAGAAAAGTTCATTTGTGGTCACTCATTCCTTTGAAAACGTTATTATTGGTTTTAAATGGATTTATAATCTCATTATTGATTTTAAGTTTAATTTTCTTACAATTTTGTTTAAAACAGAATATAATTGAATGTTTGCCTCGAGAAACGTGACGCGAAAGCCATCCATTGACAACAAAAGTCTATTTATAGTCACTCATGCCTTCGGAAGCCTTATTACTCGCTTTAAATAGTTTTATAGTCTCATTATTGATTTTAAGTTGAATATTCTTACATTTTTGGTTGAAACAGATTATAATTGAATGGTAGCCTCAGGAAACCTGAAACGAAAGCCATCTATTGACAAGAAAAGTTCATTTATAGTCACTCATTCCTTTGAAAGCGTTATTATTGGTTTTAAATGGATTTATAATCTGATTATGGATTTTAAGTTCAATTTTCTTATAATTTTGGTTAAAACAGAATATCATTGAATGCTTACCTCGAGAAACGTGAAGCGAAAGCCATCTATTGACAAGAAAAGTTCATTTATGGTCACTCATTCCTTTGAAAACGTTATTATTGGTTTTAAATGGATTTATAATCTCATTATTGATTTTAAGTTCAATTTTCTTACAATTTTGTTTAAAATAGAATATAATTGAATGTTTGCCTCGAGAAACGTGACGCGAAAGCCATCCATTGACAACAAAAGTCTATTTATAGTCACTCATGCCTTCGGAAGCCTTATTTCCCGCTTTAAATAGTTTTATAGTCTCATTATTGATTTTAAGTTGAATATTCTTACATTTTTGGTTGAAACAGATTATAATTGAATGGTAGCCTCAGGAAACCTGAAACGAAAGCCATCTATTGACAAGAAAAGTTCATTTATGGTCACTCATTCCTTTGAAAATGTTATTATTGGTTTTAAATTGATTTATAATTTCATTATTGATTTTAAGTTTAATTTTCTTACAATTTTGTTTAAAACAGAATATAATTGAATGTTTTCCTCGAGAAACGTGAAGCGAAAGCCATCTATTGACAATAAAAGTTCATTTATGGTCACTCATTCCTTTGAAAACGTTATTATTGGTTTTAAATGGATTTATAATCTCATTATTGATTTTAAGTTCAATTTTCTTACAATTTTGTTTAAAACAGAATATAATTGAATGTTTACCTCGAGAAACGTGAAGCGAAAGCCATCTATTGACAAGAAAAGTTCATTTATGATCACTCATTCCTTTGAAAGCGTTATTATTGGTTTTAAATGGATTTATAATCTGATTATGGATTTTAAGTTCAATTTTCTTATAATTTTGGTTAAAACAGAATATCATTGAATGCTTACCTCGAGAAACGTGAAGCGAAAGCCATCTATTGACAAGAAAAGTTCATTTATGGTCACTCATTCCTTTGAAAACGTTATTATTGGTTTTAAATGGATTTATAATCTCATTATTGATTTTAAGTTCAATTTTCTTACAATTTTGTTTAAAACAGAATATAATTGAATGTTTGCCTCGAGAAACGTGACGCGAAAGCCATCCATTGACAACAAAAGTCTATTTATAGTCACTCATGCCTTCGGAAGCCTTATTACTCGCTTTAAATAGTTTTATAGTCTCATTATTGATTTTAAGTTGAATATTCTTACATTTTTGGTTGAAACAGATTATAATTGAATGGTAGCCTCAGGAAACCTGAAACGAAAGTCATCTATTGACAAGAAAAGTTCATTTATAGTCACTCATTCCTTTGAAAGCGTTATTATTGGTTTTAAATGGATTTATAATCTCATTATTGATTTTAAGTTCAATTTTCTTACAATTTTGTTTAAAAGAGAATATAATTGAATGTTTACCTCGAGAAACGTGAAGCGAAAGCCATCTATTGACAAGAAAAGTTCATTTATGGTCACTCATTACTTTTAAAATGTTATTATTTGTTTTAAGTGGATTTATAATCTCATTATTGATTTTAAGTTCAATTTTCTTACAATTCTGTTTAAAACAGAATATAATTGAATGTTTACCTCGAGAAACCTGAATCGAAAGCCATCCGTTGACAACAAAAGTCTATTTATAGTCACTCATGCCTTCGGAAGCCTTATTACCCGCTTTAAATAGTTTTATAGTCTCATTATTGATTTTAAGTTGAATATTCTTACATTTTTGGTTAAAACAGATTATAATTGAATGGTAGCCTCAGGAAACCTGAAACGAAAGCCATCTACTGATAAGAAAAGTTCATTTATAGTCACTCATTCCCTTGAAAGCGTTATTATTGGTTTTCAATGGATTTATAATTTCATTATTGATTTTAAGTTCAATTTTCTTACAATTTTGTTTAAAACAGAATATAATTGAATGTTTACCTCGAGAACCGTGAAGCGAAAGCCATCTATTGACAATAAAAGTTCATTTATGGTCACTCATTCCTTTGAAAACGTTATTATTGGTTTTAAATGGATTTATAATCTCATTATTGATTTTAAGTTCAATTTTCTTACAATTTTGTTTAAAACAGAATATAATTGAATGTTTACCTCGAGAAACGTGAAGCGAAAGCCATCTATTGACAAGAAAAGTTCATTTATGATCACTCATTCCTTTGAAAGCGTTATTATTGGTTTTAAATGGATTTATAATCTGATTATGGATTTTAAGTTCAATTTTCTTATAATTTTGGTTAAAACAGAATATCATTGAATACTTACCTCGAGAAACGTGAAGCGAAAGCCATCTATTGACAAGAAAAGTTCATTTATGGTCACTCATTCCTTTGAAAACGTTATTATTGGTTTTAAATGGATTTATAATGTCATTATTGATTTTAAGTTCAATTTTCTTACAATTTTGTTTAAAACAGAATATAATTAAATGTTTGCCTCGAGAAACGTGACGCGAAAGCCATCCATTGACAACAAAAGTCTATTTATAGTCACTCATGCCTTCGGAAGCCTTATTACCCGCTTTAAATAGTTTTATAGTCTCATTATTGATTTTAAGTTGAATATTCTTACATTTTTGGTTGAAACAGATTATAATTGAATGGTAGCCTCAGGAAACCAGAAACGAAAGCCATCTATTGACAAGAAAAGTTCATTTATAGTCACTCATTCATTGGAAAGCGTTATTATTGGTTTTAAATGGATTTATAATCTCATTATTGATTTTAAGTTCCATTTTCTTACAATTCTGTTTAAAACAGAATATAATTGAATGTTTACCTCGAGAAACCTGAATCGAAAGCCATCCATTGACAACAAAAGTCTATTTTTAGTCACTCATGCCTTCGGAAGCCTTATTACCCGCTTTAAATAGTTTTATAGTCTCATTATTGATTTTAAGTTGAATATTCTTACATTTTTGGTTAAAACAGATTATAATTGAATGGTAGCCTCAGGAAACCTGAAACGAAAGCCATCTATTGACAAGAAAAGTTCATTTATAGTCACTCATTCCTTTGAAAGCGTTATTATTGGTTTTAAATGGATTTATAATCTGATTATGGATTTTAAGTTCAATTTTCTTATAATTTTGGTTAAAACAGAATATCATTGAATGCTTACCTCGAGAAACGTGAAGCGAAAGCCATCTATTGACAAGAAAAGTTCATTTATGGTCACTCATTCCTTTGAAAACGTTATTATTGGTTTTAAATGGATTTATAATCTCATTATTGATTTTAAGTTCAATTTTCTCACAATTTTGTTTAAAATAGAATATAATTGAATGTTTGCCTCGAGAAACGTGACGCGAAAGCCATCCATTGACAACAAAAGTCTATTTATAGTCACTCATGCCTTCGGAAGCCTTATTTCCCGCTTTAAATAGTTTTATAGTCTCATTATTGATTTTAAGTTGAATATTCTTACATTTTTGGTTGAAACAGATTATAATTGAATGGTAGCCTTAGGAAACCTGAAACGAAAGCCATCTATTGACAAGAAAAGTTCATTTATGGTCACTCATTCCTTTGAAAGCGTTATTTTTGGTTTTAAATGGATTTATAATCTCATTATTGATTTTAAGTTCAATTTTCTTACAATTTTGTTTAAAACAGAATATAATTGAATGTTTGCCTCGAGAAACATGATGCGAAAGCCATCCATTGACAACAAAAGTTTATTTGTAGTCACTCATGCCTTCGGAAGCCTTATTACTCGCTTTAAATAGTTTTATAGTCTCATTGTTGATTTTAAGCTGAATATTCTTACATTTTTTGTTAACAAAGATTGTAATTGAATGTTTGCCTCGGGAAACGTGAAGCGAAAGCCATCTATTGACAAGAAAAGTTCATTTATAGTCACTCATTCCGTTTAAAGCGTTATTATTGGTTTTAAATGGATTTATAATCTCATTATTGATTTTAAGTTCAATTTTCTTACAATTTTGTTTAAAACAGAATATAATTGAATGTTTTCCTCGAGAAACATGACGCGAAAGCCATCCACTGACAAGAAAAGTTTATTTCTAGTCACTCATGCCTTCGGAAGCCTTATTACCCGCTTTAAATAGTTTTATAGTCTCATTATTGATTTTAAGTTGAATATTCTTACATTTTTGGTTAAAACAGATTATAATTGAATGTTAGCCTCAGGAAACCTGAAACGAAAGCCATCTATTGACCAGAAAAGTTCATTTATGGTCTCTCAATCATTTGAAAGCGTTATTGTTGGTTTTAAATGGATTTATAATCTCATTCTCGATTTTAAGTTCAATTTTCTTACAATTTTGTTTAAAACAGAATATAATTGAATGTTTACCTCGAGAAACGTGAAGCGAAAGCCATCTATTGAAAAGAAAAGTTCATTTATGGTCACTCATTCCTTTGAAAACGTTATTATTGGTTTTAAATGGATTTATAATCTCATTATTGATTTTAAGTTCAATTTTCTTACAATTTTGTTTAAAACAGAATATAATTGAATGTTTGCCTCGAGAAACGTGACGCGAAAGCCATCCATTGACAACAAAAGTCTATTTATAGTCACTCATGCCTTCGGAAGCCTTATTACTCGCTTTAAATAGTTTTATAGTCTCATTATTGATTTTAAGTTGAATATTCTTACATTTTTGGTTGAAACAGATTATAATTGAATGGTAGCCTCAGGAAACCTGAAACGAAAGCCATCTATTGACAAGAAAAGTTCATTTATAGTCACTCATTCCTTTGAAAGCGTTATTATTGGTTTTAAATGGATTTATAATTTGATTATGGATTTTAAGTTCAATTTTCTTATAATTTTGGTTAAAACAGAATATCATTGAATGCTTACCTCGAGAAACGTGAAGCGAAAGCCATCTATTGACAAGAAAAGTTCATTTATGGTCACTCATTCCTTTGAAAACGTTATTATTGGTTTTAAATGGATTTATAATCTCATTATTGATTTTAAGTTTAATTTTCTTACAATTTTGTTTAAAACAGAATATAATTGAATGTTTGCCTCGAGAAACGTGACGCGAAAGCCATCCATTGACAACAAAAGTCTATTTATAGTCACTCATGCCTTCGGAAGCCTTATTTCCCGCTTTAAATAGTTTTATAGTCTCATTATTGATTTTAAGTTGAATATTCTTACATTTTTTGTTGAAACAGATTATAATTGAATGGTAGCCTCAGGAAACCTGAAACGAAAGCCATCTATTGACAAGAAAAGTTCATTTATGGTCACTCATTCCTTTGAAAATGTTATTATTGGTTTTAAATTGATTTATAATTTCATTATTGATTTTAAGTTTAATTTTCTTACAATTTTGTTTAAAACAGAATATAATTGAATGTTTACCTCGAGAAACCTGAAGCGAAAGCCATCCGTTGACAACAAAAGTCTATTTATAGTCACTCATGCCTTCGAAAGCCTTATTACCCGCTTTAAATAGTTTTATAGTCTCATTATTGATTTTAAGTTGAATATTCTTACATTTTTGGTTGAAACAGATTATAATTGAATGGTAGCCTCAGGAAACATGAAACGAAAGCCATCTATTGACAAGAAAAGTTCATTTATAGTCACTCATTCCTTTGAAAGCGTTATTATTGGTTTTAAATGGATTTATAATCTCATTATTGATTTTAAGTTCAATTTTCTTACAATTTTGTTTAAAACAGAATATAATTGAATGTTTACCTCGAGAAACGTGAAGCGAAAGCCATCTATTGACAAGAAAAGTTCATTTATGATCACTCATTCCTTTGAAAGCGTTATTATTGGTTTTAAATGGATTTATAATCTGATTATGGATTTTAAGTTCAATTTTCTTATAATTTTGGTTAAAACAGAATATCATTGAATGCTTACCTCGAGAAACGTGAAGCGAAAGCCATCTATTGACAAGAAAAGTTCATTTATGGTCACTCATTCCTTTGAAAACGTTATTATTGGTTTTAAATGGATTTATAATCTCATTATTGATTTTAAGTTTAATTTTCTTACAATTTTGTTTAAAACAGAATATAATTGAATGTTTGCCTCGAGAAACGTGACGCGAAAGCCATCCATTGACAACAAAAGTCTATTTATAGTCACTCATGCCTTCGGAAGCCTTATTTCCCGCTTTAAATAGTTTTATAGTCTCATTATTGATTTTAAGTTGAATATTCTTACATTTTTTGTTGAAACAGATTATAATTGAATGGTAGCCTCAGGAAACCTGAAACGAAAGCCATCTATTGACAAGAAAAGTTCATTTATGGTCACTCATTCCTTTGAAAATGTTATTATTGGTTTTAAATTGATTTATAATTTCATTATTGATTTTAAGTTTAATTTTCTTACAATTTTGTTTAAAACAGAATATAATTGAATGTTTACCTCGAGAAACTTGAAGCGAAAGCCATCCGTTGACAACAAAAGTCTATTTATAGTCACTCATGCCTTCGGAAGCCTTATTACCCGCTTTAAATAGTTTTATAGTCTCATTATTGATTTTAAGTTGAATATTCTTACATTTTTGGTTGAAACAGATTATAATTGAATGGTAGCCTCAGGAAACCTGAAACGAAAGCCATCTATTGACAAGAAAAGTTCATTTATAGTCACTCATTCCTTTGAAAGCGTTATTATTGGTTTTAAATGGATTTATAATCTCATTATTGATTTTAAGTTCAATTTTCTTACAATTTTGTTTAAAACAGAATATAATTGAATGTTTACCTCGAGAAACGTGAAGCGAAAGCCATCTATTGACAAGAAAAGTTCATTTATGATCACTCATTCCTTTGAAAGCGTTATTATTGGTTTTAAATGGATTTATAATCTGATTATGGATTTTAAGTTCAATTTTCTTATAATTTTGGTTAAAACAGAATATCATTGAATGCTTACCTCGAGAAACGTGAAGCGAAAGCCATCTATTGACAAGAAAAGTTCATTTATGGTCACTCATTCCTTTGAAAACGTTATTATTGGTTTTAAATGGATTTATAATCTCATTATTGATTTTAAGTTCAATTTTCTTACAATTTTGTTTAAAACAGAATATAATTGAATGTTTGCCTCGAGAAACGTGACGCGAAAGCCATCCATTGACAACAAAAGTCTATTTATAGTCACTCATGCCTTCGGAAGCCTTATTACTCGCTTTAAATAGTTTTATAGTCTCATTATTGATTTTAAGTTGAAAATTCTTACATTTTTGGTTGAAACAGATTATAATTGAATGGTAGCCTCAGGAAACCTGAAACGAAAGCCATCTATTGACAAGAAAAGTTCATTTATAGTCACTCATTCCTTTGAAAGCGTTATTATTGGTTTTAAATGGATTTATAATCTCATTATTGATTTTAAGTTCAATTTTCTTACAATTTTATTTAAAAGAGAATATAATTGAATGTTTACCTCGAGAAACGTGAAGCGAAAGCCATCTATTGACAAGAAAAGTTCATTTATGGTCACTCATTACTTTTAAAATGTTATTATTTGTTTTAAATGGATTTATAATCTCATTATTGATTTTAAGTTCAATTTTCTTACAATTCTGTTTAAAACAGAATATAATTGAATGTTTACCTCGAGAAACCTGAATCGAAAGCCATCCGTTGACAACAAAAGTCTATTTATAGTCACTCATGCCTTCGGAAGCCTTATTACCCGCTTTAAATAGTTTTATAGTCTCATTATTGATTTTAAGTTGAATATTCTTACATTTTTGGTTAAAACATATTATAATTGAATGGTAGCCTCAGGAAACCTGAAACGAAAGCCATCTTTTGATAAGAAAAGTTCATTTATAGTCACTCATTCCCTTGAAAGCGTTATTATTGGTTTTAAATGGATTTATAATTTCATTATTGATTTTAAGTTCAATTTTCTTACAATTTTGTTTAAAACAGAATATAATTGAATGTTTACCTCGAGAACCGTGAAGCGAAAGCCATCTATTGACAATAAAAGTTCATTTATGGTCACTCATTCCTTTGAAAACGTTATTATTGGTTTTAAATGGATTTATAATCTCATTATTGATTTTAAGTTCAATTTTCTTACAATTTTTTTTAAAAGAGAATATAATTGAATGTTTACCTCGAGAAACGTGAAGCGAAAGCCATCTATTGACAAGAAAAGTTCATTTATGATCACTCATTCCTTTGAAAGCGTTATTATTGGTTTTAAATGGATTTATAATCTGATTATGGATTTTAAGTTCAATTTTCTTATAATTTTGGTTAAAACAGAATATCATTGAATGCTTACCTCGAGAAACCTGAATCGAAAGCCATCCGTTGACAACAAAAGTCTATTTATAGTCACTCATGCCTTCGGAAGCCTTATTACCCGCTTTAAATAGTTTTATAGTCTCATTATTGATTTTAAGTTGAATATTCTTACATTTTTGGTTGAAACAGATTATAATTGAATGGTAGCCTCAGGAAACCTGAAACGAAAGCCATCTATTGACAAGAAAAGTTCATTTATAGTCACTCATTCCTTTGAAAGCGTTATTATTGGTTTTAAATGGATTTATAATCTGATTATGGATTTTAAGTTCAATTTTCTTATAATTTTGGTTAAAACAGAATATCATTGAATGCTTACCTCGAGAAACGTGAAGCGAAAGCCATCTATTGACAAGAAAAGTTCATTTATGGTCACTCATTCCTTTGAAAACGTTATTATTGGTTTTAAATGGATTTATAATCTCATTATTGATTTTAAGTTCAATTTTCTTACAATTTTGTTTAAAATAGAATATAATTGAATGTTTGCCTCGAGAAACGTGACGCGAAAGCCATCCATTGACAACAAAAGTCTATTTATAGTCACTCATGCCTTCGGAAGCCTTATTTCCCGCTTTAAATAGTTTTATAGTCTCATTATTGATTTTAAGTTGAATATTCTTACATTTTTGGTTGAAACAGATTATAATTGAATGGTAGCCTCAGGAAACCTGAAACGAAAGCCATCTATTGACAAGAAAAGTTCATTTATGGTCACTCATTCCTTTGAAAATGTTATTATTGGTTTTAAATTGATTTATAATTTCATTATTGATTTTAAGTTTAATTTTCTTACAATTTTGTTTAAAACAGAATATAATTGAATGTTTACCTCGAGAAACCTGAAGCGAAAGCCATCCGTTGACAACAAAAGTCTATTTATAGTCACTCATGCCTTCGGAAGCCTTATTACCCGCTTTAAATAGTTTTATAGTCTCATTATTGATTTTAAGTTGAATATTCTTACATTTTTGGTTGAAACAGATTATAATTGAATGGTAGCCTCAGGAAACCTGAAACGAAAGCCATCTATTGACAAGAAAAGTTCATTTATAGTCACTCATTCCTTTGAAAGCGTTATTATTGGTTTTAAATGGATTTATAATCTCATTATTGATTTTAAGTTTAATTTTCTTACAATTTTGTTTAAAAGAGAATATAATTGAATGTTTACCTCGAGAAACGTGAAGCGAAAGCCATCTATTGACAAGAAAAGTTCATTTATGGTCACTCATTACTTTTAAAATGTTATTATTTGTTTTAAATGGATTTATAATCTCATTATTGATTTTAAGTTCAATTTTCTTACAATTCTGTTTAAAACAGAATATAATTGAATGTTTACCTCGAGAAACCTGAATCGAAAGCCATCCGTTGACAACAAAAGTCTATTTATAGTCACTCATGCCTTCGGAAGCCTTATTACCCGCTTTAAATAGTTTTATAGTCTCATTATTGATTTTAAGTTGAATATTCTTACATTTTTGGTTAAAACAGATTATAATTGAATGGTAGCCTCAGGAAACCTGAAACGAAAGCCATCTATTGATAAGAAAAGTTCATTTATAGTCACTCATTCCCTTGAAAGCGTTATTATTGGTTTTAAATGGATTTATAATTTCATTATTGATTTTAAGTTCAATTTTCTTACAATTTTGTTTAAAACAGAATATAATTGAATGTTTACCTCGAGAACCGTGAAGCGAAAGCCATCTATTGACAATAAAAGTTCATTTATGGTCACTCATTCCTTTGAAAACGTTATTATTGGTTTTAAATGGATTTATAATCTCATTATTGATTTTAAGTTCAATTTTCTTACAATTTTGTTTAAAACAGAATATAATTGAATGTTTACCTCGAGAAACGTGAAGCGAAAGCCATCTATTGACAAGAAAAGTTCATTTATGATCACTCATTCCTTTGAAAGCGTTATTATTGGTTTTAAATGGATTTATAATCTGATTATGGATTTTAAGTTCAATTTTCTTATAATTTTGGTTAAAACAGAATATCATTGAATGCTTACCTCGAGAAACGTGAAGCGAAAGCCATCTATTGACAAGAAAAGTTCATTTATGGTCACTCATTCCTTTGAAAACGTTATTATTGGTTTTAAATGGATTTATAATCTCCTTATTGATTTTAAGTTCAATTTTCTTATAATTTTGGTTAAAACAGAATATCATTGAATGCTTACCTCGAGAAACGTGAAGCGAAAGCCATCTATTGACAAGAAAAGTTCATTTGTGGTCACTCATTCCTTTGAAAACGTTATTATTGGTTTTAAATGGATTTATAATCTCATTATTGATTTTAAGTTTAATTTTCTTACAATTTTGTTTAAAACAGAATATAATTGAATGTTTGCCTCGAGAAACGTGACGCGAAAGCCATCCATTGACAACAAAAGTCTATTTATAGTCACTCATGCCTTCGGAAGCCTTATTACTCGCTTTAAATAGTTTTATAGTCTCATTATTGATTTTAAGTTGAATATTCTTACATTTTTGGTTGAAACAGATTATAATTGAATGGTAGCCTCAGGAAACCTGAAACGAAAGCCATCTATTGACAAGAAAAGTTCATTTATAGTCACTCATTCCTTTGAAAGCGTTATTATTGGTTTTAAATGGATTTATAATCTGATTATGGATTTTAAGTTCAATTTTCTTATAATTTTGGTTAAAACAGAATATCATTGAATGCTTACCTCGAGAAACGTGAAGCGAAAGCCATCTATTGACAAGAAAAGTTCATTTATGGTCACTCATTCCTTTGAAAACGTTATTATTGGTTTTAAATGGATTTATAATCTCATTATTGATTTTAAGTTCAATTTTCTTACAATTTTGTTTAAAATAGAATATAATTGAATGTTTGCCTCGAGAAACGTGACGCGAAAGCCATCCATTGACAACAAAAGTCTATTTATAGTCACTCATGCCTTCGGAAGCCTTATTTCCCGCTTTAAATAGTTTTATAGTCTCATTATTGATTTTAAGTTGAATATTCTTACATTTTTGGTTGAAACAAATTATAATTGAATGGTAGCCTCAGGAAACCTGAAACGAAAGCCATCTATTGACAAGAAAAGTTCATTTATGGTCACTCATTCCTTTGAAAATGTTATTATTGGTTTTAAATTGATTTATAATTTCATTATTGATTTTAAGTTTAATTTTCTTACAATTTTGTTTAAAACAGAATATAATTGAATGTTTTCCTCGAGAAACGTGAAGCGAAAGCCATCTATTGACAATAAAAGTTCATTTATGGTCACTCATTCCTTTGAAAACGTTATTATTGGTTTTAAATGGATTTATAATCTCATTATTGATTTTAAGTTCAATTTTCTTACAATTTTGTTTAAAACAGAATATAATTGAATGTTTACCTCGAGAAACGTGAAGCGAAAGCCATCTATTGACAAGAAAAGTTCATTTATGATCACTCATTCCTTTGAAAGCGTTATTATTGGTTTTAAATGGATTTATAATCTGATTATGGATTTTAAGTTCAATTTTCTTATAATTTTGGTTAAAACAGAATATCATTGAATGCTTACCTCGAGAAACGTGAAGCGAAAGCCATCTATTGACAAGAAAAGTTCATTTATGGTCACTCATTCCTTTGAAAATGTTATTATTGGTTTTAAATGGATTTATAATCTCATTATTGATTTTAAGTTCAATTTTCTTACAATTTTGTTTAAAACAGAATATAATTGAATGTTTGCCTCGAGAAACGTGACGCGAAAGCCATCCATTGACAACAAAAGTCTATTTATAGTCACTCATGCCTTCGGAAGCCTTATTACTCGCTTTAAATAGTTTTATAGTCTCATTATTGATTTTAAGTTGAATATTCTTACATTTTTGGTTGAAACAGATTATAATTGAATGGTAGCCTCAGGAAACCTGAAACGAAAGCCATCTATTGACAAGAAAAGTTCATTTATAGTCACTCATTCCTTTGAAAGCGTTATTATTGGTTTTAAATGGATTTATAATCTCATTATTGATTTTAAGTTCAATTTTCTTACAATTTTGTTTAAAAGAGAATATAATTGAATGTTTACCTCGAGAAACGTGAAGCGAAAGCCATCTATTGACAAGAAAAGTTCATTTATGGTCACTCATTACTTTTAAAATGTTATTATTTGTTTTAAGTGGATTTATAATCTCATTATTGATTTTAAGTTCAATTTTCTTACAATTCTGTTTAAAACAGAATATAATTGAATGTTTACCTCTAGAAACCTGAATCGAAAGCCATCCGTTGACAACAAAAGTCTATTTATAGTCACTCATGCCTTCGGAAGCCTTATTACCCGCTTTAAATAGTTTTATAGTCTCATTATTGATTTTAAGTTGAATATTCTTACATTTTTGGTTAAAACAGATTATAATTGAATGGTAGCCTCAGGAAACCTGAAACGAAAGCCATCTACTGATAAGAAAAGTTCATTTATAGTCACTCATTCCCTTGAAAGCGTTATTATTGGTTTTCAATGGATTTATAATTTCATTATTGATTTTAAGTTCAATTTTCTTACAATTTTGTTTAAAACAGAATATAATTGAATGTTTACCTCGAGAACCGTGAAGCGAAAGCCATCTATTGACAATAAAAGTTCATTTATGGTCACTCATTCCTTTGAAAACGTTATTATTGGTTTTAAATGGATTTATAATCTCATTATTGATTTTAAGTTCAATTTTCTTACAATTTTGTTTAAAACAGAATATAATTGAATGTTTACCTCGAGAAACGTGAAGCGAAAGCCATCTATTGACAAGAAAAGTTCATTTATGATCACTCATTCCTTTGAAAGCGTTATTATTGGTTTTAAATGGATTTATAATCTGATTATGGATTTTAAGTTCAATTTTCTTATAATTTTGGTTAAAACAGAATATCATTGAATACTTACCTCGAGAAACGTGAAGCGAAAGCCATCTATTGACAAGAAAAGTTCATTTATGGTCACTCATTCCTTTGAAAACGTTATTATTGGTTTTAAATGGATTTATAATGTCATTATTGATTTTAAGTTCAATTTTCTTACAATTTTGTTTAAAACAGAATATAATTGAATGTTTGCCTCGAGAAACGTGACGCGAAAGCCATCCATTGACAACAAAAGTCTATTTATAGTCACTCATGCCTTCGGAAGCCTTATTACCCGCTTTAAATAGTTTTATAGTCTCATTATTGATTTTAAGTTGAATATTCTTACATTTTTGGTTGAAACAGATTATAATTGAATGGTAGCCTCAGGAAACCAGAAACGAAAGCCATCTATTGACAAGAAAAGTTCATTTATAGTCACTCATTCATTTGAAAGCGTTATTATTGGTTTTAAATGGATTTATAATCTCATTATTGATTTTAAGTTCCATTTTCTTACAATTCTGTTTAAAACAGAATATAATTGAATGTTTACCTCGAGAAACCTGAATCGAAAGCCATCCATTGACAACAAAAGTCTATTTTTAGTCACTCATGCCTTCGGAAGCCTTATTACCCGCTTTAAATAGTTTTATAGTCTCATTATTGATTTGAAGTTGAATATTCTTACATTTTTGGTTAAAACAGATTATAATTGAATGGTAGCCTCAGGAAACCTGAAACGAAAGCCATCTATTGACAAGAAAAGTTCATTTATAGTCACTCATTCCCTTGAAAGCGTTATTATTGGTTTTAAATGGATTTATAATTTCATTATTGATTTTAAATTCAATTTTCTTACAATTTTGTTTAAAACAGAATATAATTGAATGTTTACCTCGAGAAACGTGAAGCGAAAGCCATCTATTGACAATAAAAGTTCATTTATGGTCACTCATTTCTTTGAAAACGTTATTATTGGTTTTAAATGGATTTATAATCTCATTATTGATTTTAAGTTCAATTTTCTTACAATTTTGTTTAAAACAGAATATAATTGAATGTTTACCTCGAGAAACGTGAAGCGAAAGCCATCTATTTACAAGAAAAGTTCATTTATGGTCACTCATTCCTTTGAAAATGTTATTATTGGTTTTAAATGGATTTATAATCTCATTATTGATTTTAAGTTCAATTTTCTTACAATTTTGTTTAAAACAGAATATAATTGAATGTTTACCTCGAGAAACGTGAAACGAAAGCCATCCATTGACAACAAAAGTCTATTTATAGTCACCCATGCCTTCGGAAGCCTTATTACCCGCTTTAAATAGTTTTATAGTCTCATTATTGATTTTAAGTTGAATATTCTTACATTTTTGGTTAAAACAGATTATAATTGAATGGTAGCCTCAGGAAACCTGAAACGAAAGCCATCTATTGACAAGAAAAGTTCATTTATAGTCACTCATTCCCTTGAAAGCGTTATTATTGGTTTTAAATGGATTTATAATTTCATTATTGATTTTAAGTTCAATTTTCTTACAATTTTGTTTAAAACAGAATATAATTAAATGTTTACCTCGAGAACCGTGAAGCGAAAGCCATCTATTGACAATAAAAGTTCATTTATGGTCACTCATTCCTTTGAAAACGTTATTATTGGTTTTAAATGGATTTATAATCTCATTATTGATTTTAAGTTCAATTTTCTTACAATTTTGTTTAAAACAGAATATAATTGAATGTTTACCTCGAGAAACGTGAAGCGAAAGCCATCTATTGACAAGAAAAGTTCATTTATGATCACTCATTCCTTTGAAAGCGTTATTATTGGTTTTAAATGGATTTATAATCTGATTATGGATTTTAAGTTCAATTTTCTTATAATTTTGGTTAAAACAGAATATCATTGAATGCTTACCTCGAGAAACGTGAAGCGAAAGCCATCTATTGACAAGAAAAGTTCATTTATGGTCACTCATTCCTTTGAAAACGTTATTATTGGTTTTAAATGGATTTATAATCTCATTATTGATTTTAAGTTCAATTTTCTTATAATTTTGGTTAAAACAGAATATCATTGAATGCTTACCTCGAGAAACGTGAAGCGAAAGCCATCTATTGACAAGAAAAGTTCATTTATGGTCACTCATTCCTTTGAAAACGTTATTATTGGTTTTAAATGGATTTATAATCTCATTATTGATTTTAAGTTCAATTTTCTTATAATTTTGGTTAAAACAGAATATAATTGAATGTTTACCTCGAGAAACGTGAAGCGAAAGCCATCTATTGACAAGAAAAGTTCATTTATGATCACTCATTCCTTTGAAAGCGTTATTATTGGTTTTAAATGGATTTATAATCTGATTATGGATTTTAAGTTCAATTTTCTTATAATTTTGGTTAAAACAGAATATCATTGAATGCTTACCTCGAGAAACGTGAAGCGAAAGCCATCTATTGACAAGAAAAGTTCATTTATGGTCACTCATTCCTTAGAAAACGTTATTATTGGTTTTAAATGGATTTATAATCTCATTATTGATTTTAAGTTCAATTTTCTTATAATTTTGGTTAAAACAGAATATAATTGAATGTTTACCTCGAGAAACGTGAAGCGAAAGCCATCTATTGACAAGAAAAGTTCATTTATGATCACTCATTCCTTTGAAAGCGTTATTATTGGTTTTAAATGGATTTATAATCTGATTATGGATTTTAAGTTCAATTTTCTTATAATTTTGGTTAAAACAGAATATCATTGAATGCTTACCTCGAGAAACGTGAAGCGAAAGCCATCTATTGACAAGAAAAGTTCATTTATGGTCACTCATTCCTTTGAAAACGTTATTATTGGTTTTAAATGGATTTATAATCTCATTATTGATTTTAAGTTCCATTTTCTTACAATTCTGTTTAAAACAGAATATAATTGAATGTTTACCTCGAGAAACCTGAATCGAAAGCCATCCGTTGACAACAAAAGTCTATTTTTAGTCACTCATGCCTTCGGAAGCCTTATTACCCGCTTTAAATAGTTTTATAGTCTCATTATTGATTTTAAGTTGAATATTCTTACATTTTTGGTTAAAACAGATTATAATTGAATGGTAGCCTCAGGAAACCTGAAACGAAAGCCATCTATTGACAAGAAAAGTTCATTTATAGTCACTCATTCCCTTGAAAGCGTTATTATTGGTTTTAAATGGATTTATAATTTCATTATTGATTTTAAATTCAATTTTCTTACAATTCTGTTTAAAACAGAATATAATTGAATGTTTACCTCGAGAAACGTGAAGCGAAAGCCATCTATTGACAATAAAAGTTCATTTATGGTCACTCATTCCTTTGAAAACGTTATTATTGGTTTTAAATGGATTTATAATCTCATTATTGATTTTAAGTTCAATTTTCTTACAATTTTGTTTAAAACAGAATATAATTGAATGTTTACCTCGAGAAACGTGAAGCGAAAGCCATCTATTTACAAGAAAAGTTCATTTATGGTCACTCATTCCTTTGAAAATGTTATTATTGGTTTTAAATGGATTTATAATCTCATTATTGATTTTAAGTTCAATTTTCTTACAATTTTGTTTAAAACAGAATATAATTGAATGTTTACCTCGAGAAACGTCAAGCGAAAGCCATCCATTGACAACAAAAGTCTATTTATAGTCACTCATGCCTTCGGAAGCCTTATTACCCGCTTTAAATAGTTTTATAGTCTCATTATTGATTTTAAGTTGAATATTCTTACATTTTTGGTTAAAACAGATTATAATTGAATGGTAGCCTCAGGAAACCTGAAACGAAAGCCATCTATTGACAAGAAAAGTTCATTTATAGTCACTCATTCCCTTGAAAGCGTTATTATTGGTTTTAAATGGATTTATAATTTCATTATTGATTTTAAGTTCAATTTTCTTACAATTTTGTTTAAAACAGAATATAATTGAATGTTTACTTCGAGAAACGTGAAGCGAAAGCCATCTATTGACAAGAAAAGTTCATTTATGATCACTCATTCCTTTGAAAGCGTTATTATTGGTTTTAAATGGATTTATAATCTGATTATGGATTTTAAGTTCAATTTTCTTATAATTTTGGTTAAAACAGAATATAATTGAATGCTTACCTCGAGAAACGTGAAGCGAAAGCCATCTATTGACAAGAAAAGTTCATTTATGGTCACTCATTCCTTTGAAAACGTTATTATTGGTTTTAAATGGATTTATAATCTCATTATTGATTTTAAGTTCAATTTTCTTACAATTTTGTTTAAAACAGAATATAATTGAATGTTTGCCTCGAGAAACGTGACGCGAAAGCCATCCATTGACAACAAAAGTCTATTTATAGTCACTCATGCCTTCGGAAGCCTTATTACCCGCTTTAAATAGTTTTATAGTCTCATTATTGATTTTAAGTTGAATATTCTTACATTTTTGGTTAAAACAGATTATAATTGAATGGTAGCCTCAGGAAACGTGAAACGAAAGCCATCTATTGACAAGAAAAGTTCATTTATAGTCACTCATTCCTTTGAAAGCGTTATTATTGGTTTTAAATGGATTTATAATCTCATTATTGATTTTCAGTTCAATTTTCTAACAATTTTGTTTAAAACAGAATATAATTGAATATTTTCCTCGAGAAACATGACGCGAAAACAATCCATTGACAACAAAAGTTTATTTATAGTCACTCATGCCTTCGGAAGCCTTATTAGTCGCTTTAAATAGTTTTATAGTCTCATTGTTGATTTTAAGTTGAATATTCTTACATTTTTGGTTAACAAAGATTGTAATTGAATGTTTGCCTCGGGAAACGTGAAGCGAAAGCCATCTATTGACAAGAAAAGTTCATTTATAATCACTCATTTCTTTGAAAGCGTTATTATTGGTTTTTAATGGATTTATAATCTGATTATGGATTTTAAGTTCAATTTTCTAATAATTTTGGTTAAAACAGAATATAATTGAATGTTTACCTCGAGAAACGTGAAGCGAAAGCCATCTATTGACAAGAAAAGTTCATTTATGGTCACTCATTCCTTTGAAAGCGTTATTTTTGGTTTTAAATGGATTTATAATCTCATTATTGATTTTAAGTTCAATTTTCTTACAATTTTGTTTAAAACAGAATATAATTGAATGTTTGCCTCGAGAAACATGATGCGAAAGCCATCCATTGACAACAAAAGTTTATTTGTAGTCACTCATGCCTTCGAAAGCCTTATTACTCGCTTTAAATAGTTTTATAGTCTCATTTTTGATTTTAAGCTGAATATTCTTACATTTTTTGTTAACAAAGATTGTAATTGAATGTTTGCCTCGGGAAACGTGAAGCGAAAGCCATCTATTGACAAGAAAAGTTCATTTATAGTCACTCATTCCGTTTAAAGCGTTATTATTGGTTTTAAATGGATTTATAATCTCATTATTGATTTTAAATTCAATTTTCTTACAATTTTGTTTAAAACAGAATATAATTGAATGTTTTCCTCGAGAAACATGACGCGAAAGCCATCCATT
This sequence comes from Theobroma cacao, assembly GCF_053813885.1. Taxonomy (NCBI): domain Eukaryota; kingdom Viridiplantae; phylum Streptophyta; class Magnoliopsida; order Malvales; family Malvaceae; genus Theobroma; species Theobroma cacao. The sequence continues at coordinate 21,706,952 of NC_142647.1, forward strand.
GACAACAAAAGTTTATTTCTAGTCACTCATGCCTTCGGAAGCCTTATTACCCGCTTTAAATAGTTTTATAGTCTCATTATTGATTTTAAGTTGAATATTCTTACATTTTTGGTTAAAACAGATTATAATTGAATGTTAGCCTCAGGAAACCTGAAACGAAAGCCATCTATTGACAAGAAAAGTTCATTTATGGTCTCTCAATCATTTGAAAGCGTTATTGTTGGTTTTAAATGGATTTATAATCTCATTATTGATTTTAAGTTCAATTTTCTTACAATTTTGTTTAAAACAGAATATAATTGAATGTTTACCTCGAGAAACGTGAAGCGAAAGCCATCTATTGACAAGAAAAGTTCATTTATGGTCACTCATTCCTTTGAAAATGTTATTATTGGTTTTAAATGGATTTATAATCTCATTATTGATTTTAAGTTCAATTTTCTTACAAGTTTGTTTAAAACAGAATATAATTGAATGTTTGCCTCGAGAAACGTGACGCGAAAGCCATCCAATGACAACAAAAGTCTATTTATAGTCACTCATGCCTTCGGAAGCCTTATTACTCGCTTTAAATAGTTTTATAGTCTCATTATTGATTTTAAGTTGAATATTCTTACATTTTTTGTTGAAACAGATTATAATTGAATGGTAGCCTCAGGAAACCTGAAACGAAAGCCATCTATTGACAAGAAAAGTTCATTTATAGTCACTCATTCCTTTGAAAGCGTTATTATTGGTTTTAAATGGATTTATAATCTCATTATTGATTTTAAGTTCAATTTTCTTACAATTTTGTTTAAAACAGAATATAATTGAATGTTTACCTCGAGAAACGTGAAGCGAAAGCCATCTACTGACAAGAAAAGTTCATTTATGGTCACTCATTACTTTTAAAATGTTATTATTTGTTTTAAATGGATTTATAATCTCATTATTGATTTTAAGTTCAATTTTCTTACAATTCTGTTTAAAACAGAATATAATTGAATGTTTACCTCGAGAAACCTGAATCGAAAGCCATCCGTTGACAACAAAAGTCTATTTATAGTCACTCATGCCTTCGGAAGCCTTATTACCCGCTTTAAATAGTTTTATAGTCTCATTATTGATTTTAAGTTGAATATTCTTACATTTTTGGTTAAAACAGATTATAATTGAATGGTAGCCTCAGGAAACCTGAAACGAAAGCCATCTATTGACAAGAAAAGTTCATTTATAGTCACTCATTCCCTTGAAAGCGTTATTATTGGTTTTAAATGGATTTATAATTTCATTATTGATTTTAAGTTCAATTTTCTTCCAATTTTGTTTAAAACAGAATATAATTGAATGTTTACCTCGAGAACCGTGAAGCGAAAGCCATCTATTGACAATAAAAGTTCATTTATGGTCACTCATTCCTTTGAAAACGTTATTATTGGTTTTAAATGGATTTATAATCTCATTATTGATTTTAAGTTCAATTTTCTTACAATTTTGTTTAAAACAGAATATAATTGAATGTTTACCTCGAGAAACGTGAAGCGAAAGCCATCTATTGACAAGAAAAGTTCATTTATGATCACTCATTCCTTTGAAAGCGTTATTATTGGTTTTAAATGGATTTATAATCTGATTATGGATTTTAAGTTCAATTTTCTTATAATTTTGGTTAAAACAGAATATCATTGAATGCTTACCTCGAGAAACGTGAAGCGAAAGCCATCTATTGACAAGAAAAGTTCATTTATGGTCACTCATTCATTTGAAAACGTTATTATTTGTTTTAAATGGATTTATAATCTCATTATTGATTTTAAGTTCAATTTTCTTACAATTTTGTTTAAAACAGAATATAATTGAATGTTTGCCTCGAGAAACGTGACGCGAAAGCCATCCATTGACAACAAAAGTCTATTTATAGTCACTCATGCCTTCGGAAGCCTTAATACCCGCTTTAAATAGTTTTATAGTCTCATTATTGATTTTAAGTTGAATATTCTTACATTTTTGGTTGAAATAGATTATAATTGAATGGTAGCCTCAGGAAACCTGAAACGAAAGCCATCTATTGACAAGAAAAGTTCATTTATAGTCACTCATTCCTATGAAAGCGTTATTATTGGTTTTAAATGGATTTATAATCTCATTATTGATTTTAAGTTTAATTTTCTTACAATTTTGTTTAAAACAGAATATAATTGAATGTTTACCTCGAGAAACGTGAAGCGAAAGCCATCTATTGACAAGAAAAGTTCATTTATGGTCACTCATTACTTTTAAAATGTTATTATTTGTTTTAAATGGATTTATAATCTCATTATTGATTGTAAGTTCAATTTTCTTACAATTCTATTTAAAACAGAATATAATTGAATGTTTACCTCGAGAAACCTGAATCGAAAGCCATCCATTGACAACAAAAGTCTATTTTTAGTCACTCATGCCTTCGGAAGCCTTATTACCCGCTTTAAATAGTTTTATAGTCTCATTATTGATTTTAAGTTGAATATTCTTACATTTTTGGTTAAAACAGATTATAATTGAATGGTAGCCTCAGGAAACCTGAAACGAAAGCCATCTATTGACAAGAAAAGTTCATTTATAGTCACTCATTCCCTTGAAAGCGTTATTATTGGTTTTAAATGGATTTACAATTTCATTATTGATTTTAAATTTAATTTTCTTACAATTTTGTTTAAAACAGAATATAATTGAATGTTTACCTCAAGAAACGTGAAGCGAAAGCCATCTATTGACAATAAAAGTTCATTTATGGTCACTCATTCCTTTGAAAACGTTATTATTGGTTTTAAATGGATTTATAATCTCATTATTGATTTTAAGTTCAATTTTCTTACAATTTTGTTTAAAACAGAATATAATTGAATGTTTACCTCGAGAAACGTGAAGCGAAAGCCATCTATTTACAAGAAAAGTTCATTTATGGTCACTCATTCCTTTGAAAATGTTATTATTGGTTTTAAATGGATTTATAATCTCATTATTGATTTTAAGTTCAATTTTCTTACAAGTTTGTTTAAAACAGAATATAATTGAATGTTTGCCTCGAGAAACGTGACGCGAAAGCCATCCAATGACAACAAAAGTCTATTTATAGTCACTCATGCCTTCGGAAGCCTTATTACTCGCTTTAAATAGTTTTATAGTCTCATTATTGATTTTAAGTTGAATATTCTTACATTTTTTGTTGAAACAGATTATAATTGAATGGTAGCCTCAGGAAACCTGAAACGAAAGCCATCTATTGACAAGAAAAGTTCATTTATAGTCACTCATTCCTTTGAAAGCGTTATTATTGGTTTTAAATGGATTTATAATCTCATTATTGATTTTAAGTTCAATTTTCTTACAATTTTGTTTAAAACAGAATATAATTGAATGTTTACCTCGAGAAACGTGAAGCGAAAGCCATCTACTGACAAGAAAAGTTCATTTATGGTCACTCATTACTTTTAAAATGTTATTATTTGTTTTAAATGGATTTATAATCTCATTATTGATTTTAAGTTCAATTTTCTTACAATTCTGTTTAAAACAGAATATAATTGAATGTTTACCTCGAGAAACCTGAATCGAAAGCCATCCGTTGACAACAAAAGTCTATTTATAGTCACTCATGCCTTCGGAAGCCTTATTACCCGCTTTAAATAGTTTTATAGTCTCATTATTGATTTTAAGTTGAATATTCTTACATTTTTGGTTAAAACAGATTATAATTGAATGGTAGCCTCAGGAAACCTGAAACGAAAGCCATCTATTGACAAGAAAAGTTCATTTATAGTCACTCATTCCCTTGAAAGCGTTATTATTGGTTTTAAATGGATTTATAATTTCATTATTGATTTTAAGTTCAATTTTCTTCCAATTTTGTTTAAAACAGAATATAATTGAATGTTTACCTCGAGAACCGTGAAGCGAAAGCCATCTATTGACAATAAAAGTTCATTTATGGTCACTCATTCCTTTGAAAACGTTATTATTGGTTTTAAATGGATTTATAATCTCATTATTGATTTTAAGTTCAATTTTCTTACAATTTTGTTTAAAACAGAATATAATTGAATGTTTACCTCGAGAAACGTGAAGCGAAAGCCATCTATTGACAAGAAAAGTTCATTTATGATCACTCATTCCTTTGAAAGCGTTATTATTGGTTTTAAATGGATTTATAATCTGATTATGGATTTTAAGTTCAATTTTCTTATAATTTTGGTTAAAACAGAATATCATTGAATGCTTACCTCGAGAAACGTGAAGCGAAAGCCATCTATTGACAAGAAAAGTTCATTTATGGTCACTCATTCATTTGAAAACGTTATTATTTGTTTTAAATGGATTTATAATCTCATTATTGATTTTAAGTTCAATTTTCTTACAATTTTGTTTAAAACAGAATATAATTGAATGTTTGCCTCGAGAAACGTGACGCGAAAGCCATCCATTGACAACAAAAGTCTATTTATAGTCACTCATGCCTTCGGAAGCCTTAATACCCGCTTTAAATAGTTTTATAGTCTCATTATTGATTTTAAGTTGAATATTCTTACATTTTTGGTTGAAATAGATTATAATTGAATGGTAGCCTCAGGAAACCTGAAACGAAAGCCATCTATTGACAAGAAAAGTTCATTTATAGTCACTCATTCCTATGAAAGCGTTATTATTGGTTTTAAATGGATTTATAATCTCATTATTGATTTTAAGTTTAATTTTCTTACAATTTTGTTTAAAACAGAATATAATTGAATGTTTACCTCGAGAAACGTGAAGCGAAAGCCATCTATTGACAAGAAAAGTTCATTTATGGTCACTCATTACTTTTAAAATGTTATTATTTGTTTTAAATGGATTTATAATCTCATTATTGATTGTAAGTTCAATTTTCTTACAATTCTATTTAAAACAGAATATAATTGAATGTTTACCTCGAGAAACCTGAATCGAAAGCCATCCATTGACAACAAAAGTCTATTTTTAGTCACTCATGCCTTCGGAAGCCTTATTACCCGCTTTAAATAGTTTTATAGTCTCATTATTGATTTTAAGTTGAATATTCTTACATTTTTGGTTAAAACAGATTATAATTGAATGGTAGCCTCAGGAAACCTGAAACGAAAGCCATCTATTGACAAGAAAAGTTCATTTATAGTCACTCATTCCCTTGAAAGCGTTATTATTGGTTTTAAATGGATTTACAATTTCATTATTGATTTTAAATTTAATTTTCTTACAATTTTGTTTAAAACAGAATATAATTGAATGTTTACCTCAAGAAACGTGAAGCGAAAGCCATCTATTGACAATAAAAGTTCATTTATGGTCACTCATTCCTTTGAAAACGTTATTATTGGTTTTAAATGGATTTATAATCTCATTATTGATTTTAAGTTCAATTTTCTTACAATTTTGTTTAAAACAGAATATAATTGAATGTTTACCTCGAGAAACGTGAAGCGAAAGCCATCTATTTACAAGAAAAGTTCATTTATGGTCACTCATTCCTTTGAAAATGTTATTATTGGTTTTAAATGGATTTATAATCTCATTATTGATTTTAAGTTCAATTTTCTTACAATTTTGTTTAAAACAGAATATAATTGAATGTTTACCTCGAGAAACGTGAAGCGAAAGCCATCCATTGACAACAAAAGTCTATTTATAGTCACTCATGCCTTCGGAAGCCTTATTACCCGCTTTAAATAGTTTTATAGTCTCATTATTGATTTTAAGTTGAATATTCTTACATTTTTGGTTAAAACAGATTATAATTCAACGGTAGCCTCAGGAAACCTGAAACGAAAGCCATCTATTGACAAGAAAAGTTCATTTATAGTCACTCATTCCCTTGAAAGCGTTATTATTGGTTTTAAATGGATTTATAATTTCATTATTGATTTTAAGTTCAATTTTCTTACAATTTTGTTTAAAACAGAATATAATTGAATGTTTACCTCGAGAAACGTGAAGCGAAAGCCATCTATTGACAAGAAAAGTTCATTTATGATCACTCATTCCTTTGAAAGCGTTATTATTGGTTTTAAATGGATTTATAATCTGATTATGGATTTTAAGTTCAATTTTCTTATAATTTTGGTTAAAACAGAATATAATTGAATGCTTACCTCGAGAAACGTGAAGCGAAAGCCATCTATTGACAAGAAAAGTTCATTTATGGTCACTCATTCCTTTGAAAACGTTATTATTGGTTTTAAATGGATTTATAATCTCATTATTAATTTTAAGTTCAATTTTCTTACAATTTTGTTTAAAACAGAATATAATTGAATGTTTGCCTCGAGAAACGTGACGCGAAAGCCATCCATTGACAACAAAAGTCTATTTATAGTCACTCATGCCTTCGGAAGCCTTATTACCCGCTTTAAATAGTTTTATAGTCTCATTATTGATTTTAAGTTGAATATTCTTACATTTTTGGTTAAAACAGATTATAATTGAATGGTAGCCTCAGGAAACGTGAAACGAAAGCCATCTATTGACAAGAAAAGTTCGTTTATAGTCACTCATTCCTTTGAAAGCGTTATTATTGGTTTTAAATAGATTTATAATCTCATTATTGATTTTAAGTTCAATTTTCTAACAATTTTGTTTAAAACAGAATATAATTGAATATTTTCCTCGAGAAACATGACGCGAAAACAATCCATTGACAACAAAAGTTTATTTATAGTCACTCATACCTTCGGAAGCCTTATTACTCGCTTTAAATAGTTTTATAGTCTCATTGTTGATTTTAAGTTGAATATTCTTACATTTTTGGTTAACAAAGATTTTAATTGAATGTTTACCTCGGGAAACGTGAAGCGAAAGCCATCTATTGACAAGAAAAGTTCATTTATAATCACTCATTTCTTTGAAAGCGTTATTATTGGTTTTTAATGGATTTATAATCTGATTATGGATTTTAAGTTCAATTTTCTTATAATTTTGGTTAAAACAGAATATAATTGAATGTTTACCTCGAGAAACGTGAAGCGAAAGCCATCTATTGACAAGAAAAGTTCATTTATGGTCACTCATTCCTTTGAAAGCGTTATTTTTGGTTTTAAATGGATTTATAATCTCATTATTGATTTTAAGTTCAATTTTCTTACAATTTTGTTTAAAACAGAATATAATTGAATGTTTGCCACGAGAAACATGATGCGAAAGCCATCCATTGACAACAAAAGTTTATTTGTAGTCACTCATGCCTTCGGAAGCCTTATTACTCGCTTTAAATAGTTTTATAGTCTCATTGTTGATTTTAAACTGAATATTCTTACATTTTTTGTTAACAAAGATTGTAATTGAATGTTTGCCTCGGGAAACGTGAAGCGAAAGCCATCTATTGACAAGAAAAGTTCATTTATAGTCACTCATTCCGTTTAAAGCGTTATTATTGGTTTTAAATGGATTTATAATCTCATTATTGATTTTAAGTTCAATTTTCTTACAATTTTGTTTAAAACAGAATATAATTGAATGTTTTCCTCGAGAAACATGACGCGAAAGCCATCCACTGACAACAAAAGTTTATTTCTAGTCACTCATGCCTTCGGAAGCCTTATTACCCGCTTTAAATAGTTTTATAGTCTCATTATTGATTTTAAGTTGAATATTCTTACATTTTTGGTTAAAACAGATTATAATTGAATGTTAGCCTCAGGAAACCTGAAACGAAAGCCATCTATTGACAAGAAAAGTTCATTTATGGTCACTCATTCCTTTGAAAACGTTATTATTGGTTTTAAATGGATTTATAATCTGATTATGGATTTTAAGTTCAATTTTCTTACAAGTTTGTTTAAAACAGAATATAATTGAATGTTTGCCTCGAGAAACGTGACGCGAAAGCCATCCATTGACAACAAAAGTCTATTTATAGTCACTCATGCCTTCGGAAGCCTTATTACTCGCTTTAAATAGTTTTATAGTCTCATTATTGATTTTAAGTTGAATATTCTTACATTTTTGTTTGAAACAGATTATAATTGAATGGTAGCCTCAGGAAACCTGAAACGAAAGCCATCTATTGACAAGAAAAGTTCATTTATAGTCACTCATTCCTTTGAAAGCGTTATTATTGGTTTTAAATGGATTTATAATCTGATTATGGATTTTAAGTTCAATTTTCTTATAATTTTGGTTAAAACAGAATATCATTGAATGCTTACCTCGAGAAACGTGAAGCGAAAGCCATCTATTGACAAGAAAAGTTCATTTATGGTCACTCATTCCTTTGAAAACGTTATTATTGGTTTTAAATGGATTTATAATCTCATTATTGATTTTAAGTTCAATTTTCTTACAATTTTGTTTAAAACAGAATATAATTGAATGTTTGCCTCGAGAAACGTGACGCGAAAGCCATCCATTGACAACAAAAGTCTATTTATAGTCACTCATGCCTTCGGAAGCCTTAATACCCGCTTTAAATAGTTTTATAGTCTCATTATTGATTTTAAGTTGAATATTCTTACATTTTTGGTTGAAACAGATTATAATTGAATGGTAGCCTCAGGAAACCTGAAACGAAAGCCATCTATTGACAAGAAAAGTTCATTTATAGTCACTCATTCCTTTGAAAGCGTTATTATTGGTTTTAAATGGATTTATAATCTCATTATTGATTTTAAGTTTAATTTTCTTACAATTTTGTTTAAAACAGAATATAATTGAATGTTTACCTCGAGAAACGTGAAGCGAAAGCCATCTATTGACAAGAAAAGTTCATTTATGGTCACTCATTCCTTTGAAAACGTTATTATTGGTTTTAAATGGATTTATAATCTCATTATTGATTTTAAGTTCAATTTTCTTACAAGTTTGTTTAAAACAGAATATAATTGAATGTTTGCCTCGAGAAACGTGACGCGAAAGCCATCCATTGACAACAAAAGTCTATTTATAGTCACTCATGCCTTCGGAAGCCTTATTACTCGCTTTAAATAGTTTTATAGTCTCATTATTGATTTTAAGTTGAATATTCTTACATTTTTGTTTGAAACAGATTATAATTGAATGGTAGCCTCAGGAAACCTGAAACGAAAGCCATCTATTGACAAGAAAAGTTCATTTATAGTCACTCATTCCTTTGAAAGCGTTATTATTGGTTTTAAATGGATTTATAATCTGATTATGGATTTTAAGTTCAATTTTCTTATAATTTTGGTTAAAACAGAATATCATTGAATGCTTACCTCGAGAAACGTGAAGCGAAAGCCATCTATTGACAAGAAAAGTTCATTTATGGTCACTCATTCCTTTGAAAACGTTATTATTGGTTTTAAATGGATTTATAATCTCATTATTGATTTTAAGTTCAATTTTCTTACAATTTTGTTTAAAACAGAATATAATTGAATGTTTGCCTCGAGAAACGTGACGCGAAAGCCATCCATTGACAACAAAAGTCTATTTATAGTCACTCATGCCTTCGGAAGCCTTAATACCCGCTTTAAATAGTTTTATAGTCTCATTATTGATTTTAAGTTGAATATTCTTACATTTTTGGTTGAAACAGATTATAATTGAATGGTAGCCTCAGGAAACCTGAAACGAAAGCCATCTATTGACAAGAAAAGTTCATTTATAGTCACTCATTCCTTTGAAAGCGTTATTATTGGTTTTAAATGGATTTATAATCTCATTATTGATTTTAAGTTTAATTTTCTTACAATTTTGTTTAAAACAGAATATAATTGAATGTTTACCTCGAGAAACGTGAAGCGAAAGCCATCTATTGACAAGAAAAGTTCATTTATGGTCACTCATTCCTTTGAAAACGTTATTATTGGTTTTAAATGGATTTATAATATCATTATTGATTTTAAGTTCAATTTTCTTACAATTTTGTTTAAAACAGAATATAATTGAATGTTTGCCTCGAGAAACGTGACGCGAAAGCCATCCATTGACAACAAAAGTCTATTTATAGTCACTCATGCCTTCGGAAGCCTTAATACCCGCTTTAAATAGTTTTATAGTCTCATTATTGATTTTAAGTTGAATATTCTTACATTTTTGGTTAAAACAGATTATAATTGAATGTTAGCCTCAGGAAACCTGAAACGAAAGCCATCTATTGACAAGAAAAGTTCATTTATGGTCACTCATTCCTTTGAAAACGTTATTATTGGTTTTAAATGGATTTATAATCTGATTATGGATTTTAAGTTCAATTTTCTTACAAGTTTGTTTAAAACAGAATATAATTGAATGTTTGCCTCGAGAAACGTGACGCGAAAGCCATCCATTGACAACAAAAGTCTATTTATAGTCACTCATGCCTTCGGAAGCCTTATTACTCGCTTTAAATAGTTTTATAGTCTCATTATTGATTTTAAGTTGAATATTCTTACATTTTTGTTTGAAACAGATTATAATTGAATGGTAGCCTCAGGAAACCTGAAACGAAAGCCATCTATTGACAAGAAAAGTTCATTTATAGTCACTCATTCCTTTGAAAGCGTTATTATTGGTTTTAAATGGATTTATAATCTGATTATGGATTTTAAGTTCAATTTTCTTATAATTTTGGTTAAAACAGAATATCATTGAATGCTTACCTCGAGAAACGTGAAGCGAAAGCCATCTATTGACAAGAAAAGTTCATTTATGGTCACTCATTCCTTTGAAAACGTTATTATTGGTTTTAAATGGATTTATAATCTCATTATTGATTTTAAGTTCAATTTTCTTACAATTTTGTTTAAAACAGAATATAATTGAATGTTTGCCTCGAGAAACGTGACGCGAAAGCCATCCATTGACAACAAAAGTCTATTTATAGTCACTCATGCCTTCGGAAGCCTTAATACCCGCTTTAAATAGTTTTATAGTCTCATTATTGATTTTAAGTTGAATATTCTTACATTTTTGGTTGAAACAGATTATAATTGAATGGTAGCCTCAGGAAACCTGAAACGAAAGCCATCTATTGACAAGAAAAGTTCATTTATAGTCACTCATTCCTTTGAAAGCGTTATTATTGGTTTTAAATGGATTTATAATCTCATTATTGATTTTAAGTTTAATTTTCTTACAATTTTGTTTAAAACAGAATATAATTGAATGTTTACCTCGAGAAACGTGAAGCGAAAGCCATCTATTGACAAGAAAAGTTCATTTATGGTCACTCATTCCTTTGAAAACGTTATTATTGGTTTTAAATGGATTTATAATCTCATTATTGATTTTAAGTTCAATTTTCTTACAAGTTTGTTTAAAACAGAATATAATTGAATGTTTGCCTCGAGAAACGTGACGCGAAAGCCATCCATTGACAACAAAAGTCTATTTATAGTCACTCATGCCTTCGGAAGCCTTATTACTCGCTTTAAATAGTTTTATAGTCTCATTATTGATTTTAAGTTGAATATTCTTACATTTTTGTTTGAAACAGATTATAATTGAATGGTAGCCTCAGGAAACCTGAAACGAAAGCCATCTATTGACAAGAAAAGTTCATTTATAGTCACTCATTCCTTTGAAAGCGTTATTATTGGTTTTAAATGGATTTATAATCTGATTATGGATTTTAAGTTCAATTTTCTTATAATTTTGGTTAAAACAGAATATCATTGAATGCTTACCTCGAGAAACGTGAAGCGAAAGCCATCTATTGACAAGAAAAGTTCATTTATGGTCACTCATTCCTTTGAAAACGTTATTATTGGTTTTAAATGGATTTATAATCTCATTATTGATTTTAAGTTCAATTTTCTTACAATTTTATTTAAAACAGAATATAATTGAATGTTTGCCTCGAGAAACGTGACGCGAAAGCCATCCATTGACAACAAAAGTCTATTTATAGTCACTCATGCCTTCGGAAGCCTTAATACCCGCTTTAAATAGTTTTATAGTCTCATTATTGATTTTAAGTTGAATATTCTTACATTTTTGGTTGAAACAGATTATAATTGAATGGTAGCCTCAGGAAACCTGAAACGAAAGCCATCTATTGACAAGAAAAGTTCATTTATAGTCACTCATTCCTTTGAAAGCGTTATTATTGGTTTTAAATGGATTTATAATCTCATTATTGATTTTAAGTTTAATTTTCTTACAATTTTGTTTAAAACAGAATATAATTGAATGTTTACCTCGAGAAACGTGAAGCGAAAGCCATCTATTGACAAGAAAAGTTCATTTATGGTCACTCATTCCTTTGAAAACGTTATTATTGGTTTTAAATGGATTTATAATCTCATTATTGATTTTAAGTTCAATTTTCTTACAATTTTGTTTAAAACAGAATATAATTGAATGTTTGCCTCGAGAAACGTGACGCGAAAGCCATCCATTGACAACAAAAGTCTATTTATAGTCACTCATGCCTTCGGAAGCCTTAATACCCGCTTTAAATAGTTTTATAGTCTCATTATTGATTTTAAGTTGAATATTCTTACATTTTTGGTTGAAACAGATTATAATTGAATGGTAGCCTCAGGAAACCTGAAACGAAAGCCATCTATTGACAAGAAAAGTTCATTTATAGTCACTCATTCCTTTGAAAGCGTTATTATTGGTTTTAAATGGATTTATAATCTCATTATTGATTTTAAGTTTAATTTTCTTACAATTTTGTTTAAAACAGAATATAATTGAATGTTTACCTCGAGAAACGTGAAGCGAAAGCCATCTATTGACAAGAAAAGTTCATTTATGGTCACTCATTCCTTTGAAAACGTTATTATTGGTTTTAAATGGATTTATAATCTCATTATTGATTTTAAGTTCAATTTTCTTACAAGTTTGTTTAAAACAGAATATAATTGAATGTTTGCCTCGAGAAACGTGACGCGAAAGCCATCCATTGACAACAAAAGTCTATTTATAGTCACTCATGCCTTCGGAAGCCTTATTACTCGCTTTAAATAGTTTTATAGTCTCATTATTGATTTTAAGTTGAATATTCTTACATTTTTGTTTGAAACAGATTATAATTGAATGGTAGCCTCAGGAAACCTGAAACGAAAGCCATCTATTGACAAGAAAAGTTCATTTATAGTCACTCATTCCTTTGAAAGCGTTATTATTGGTTTTAAATGGATTTATAATCTGATTATGGATTTTAAGTTCAATTTTCTTATAATTTTGGTTAAAACAGAATATCATTGAATGCTTACCTCGAGAAACGTGAAGCGAAAGCCATCTATTGACAAGAAAAGTTCATTTATGGTCACTCATTCCTTTGAAAACGTTATTATTGGTTTTAAATGGATTTATAATCTCATTATTGATTTTAAGTTCAATTTTCTTACAATTTTGTTTAAAACAGAATATAATTGAATGTTTGCCTCGAGAAACGTGACGCGAAAGCCATCCATTGACAACAAAAGTCTATTTATAGTCACTCATGCCTTCGGAAGCCTTAATACCCGCTTTAAATAGTTTTATAGTCTCATTATTGATTTTAAGTTGAATATTCTTACATTTTTGGTTGAAACAGATTATAATTGAATGGTAGCCTCAGGAAACCTGAAACGAAAGCCATCTATTGACAAGAAAAGTTCATTTATAGTCACTCATTCCTTTGAAAGCGTTATTATTGGTTTTAAATGGATTTATAATCTCATTATTGATTTTAAGTTTAATTTTCTTACAATTTTGTTTAAAACAGAATATAATTGAATGTTTACCTCGAGAAACGTGAAGCGAAAGCCATCTATTGACAATAAAAGTTCATTTATGGTCACTCATTCCTTTGAAAACGTTATTATTGGTTTTAAATGGATTTATAATCTCATTATTGATTTTAAGTTCAATTTTCTTACAATTTTGTTTAAAACAGAATATAATTGAATGTTTACCTCGAGAAACGTGAAGCGAAAGCCATCTATTGACAAGAAAAGTTCATTTATGATCACTCATTCCTTTGAAAGCGTTATTATTGGTTTTAAATGGATTTATAATCTGATTATGGATTTTAAGTTCAATTTTCTTATAATTTTGGTTAAAACAGAATATAATTGAATGCTTACCTCGAGAAACGTGAAGCGAAAGCCATCTATTGACAAGAAAAGTTCATTTATGGTCACTCATTCCTTTGAAAATGTTATTATTGGTTTTAAATGGATTTATAATCTCATTATTGATTTTAAGTTCAATTTTCTTACAATTTTGTTTAAAACAGAATATAATTGAATGTTTATCTCGAGAAACGTGAAGCGAAAGCCATCCATTGACAACAAAAGTCTATTTATAGTCACTCATGCCTTCGGAAGCCTTATTACCCGCTTTAAATAGTTTTATAGTCTCATTATTGATTTTAAGTTGAATATTCTTACATTTTTGGTTAAAACAGATTATAATTCAACGGTAGCCTCAGGAAACCTGAAACGAAAGCTATCTATTGACAAGAAAAGTTCATTTATAGTCACTCATTCCCTTGAAAGCGTTATTATTGGTTTTAAATGGATTTATAATTTCATTATTGATTTTAAGTTCAATTTTCTTACAATTTTGTTTAAAACAGAATATAATTGAATGTTTACCTCGAGAAACGTGAAGCGAAAGCCATCTATTGACAAGAAAAGTTCATTTATGATCACTCATTCCTTTGAAAGCGTTATTATTGGTTTTAAATGGATTTATAATCTGATTATGGATTTTAAGTTCAATTTTCTTATAATTTTGGTTAAAACAGAATATAATTGAATGCTTACCTCGAGAAACGTGAAGCGAAAGCCATCTATTGACAAGAAAAGTTCATTTATGGTCACTCATTCCTTTGAAAACGTTATTATTGGTTTTAAATGGATTTATAATCTCATTATTAATTTTAAGTTCAATTTTCTTACAATTTTGTTTAAAACAGAATATAATTGAATGTTTGCCTCGAGAAACGTGACGCGAAAGCCATCCATTGACAACAAAAGTCTATTTATAGTCACTCATGCCTTCGGAAGCCTTATTACCCGCTTTAAATAGTTTTATAGTCTCATTATTGATTTTAAGTTGAATATTCTTACATTTTTGGTTAAAACAGATTATAATTGAATGGTAGCCTCAGGAAACGTGAAACGAAAGCCATCTATTGACAAGAAAAGTTCATTTATAGTCACTCATTCCTTTGAAAGCGTTATTATTGGTTTTAAATGGATTTATAATCTCATTATTGATTTTAAGTTCAATTTTCTAACAATTTTGTTTAAAACAGAATATAATTGAATATTTTCCTCGAGAAACATGACGCGAAAACAATCCATTGACAACAAAAGTTTATTTATAGTCACTCAAACCTTCGGAAGCCTTATTACTCGCTTTAAATAGTTTTATAGTCTCATTGTTGATTTTAAGTTGAATATTCTTACATTTTTGGTTAACAAAGATTGTAATTGAATGTTTACCTCGGGAAACGTGAAGCGAAAGCCATCTATTGACAAGAAAAGTTCATTTATAATCACTCATTTCTTTGAAAGCGTTATTATTGGTTTTTAATGGATTTATAATCTGATTATGGATTTTAAGTTCAATTTTCTTATAATTTTGGTTAAAACAGAATATAATTGAATGTTTACCTCGAGAAACGTGAAGCGAAAGCCATCTATTGACAAGAAAAGTTCATTTATGGTCACTCATTCCTTTGAAAGCGTTATTTTTGGTTTTAAATGGATTTATAATCTCATTATTGATTTTAAGTTCAATTTTCTTACAATTTTGTTTAAAACAGAATATAATTGAATGTTTGCCTCGAGAAACATGATGCGAAAGCCATCCATTGACAACAAAAGTTTATTTGTAGTCACTAATGCCTTCGGAAGCCTTATTACTCGCTTTAAATAGTTTTATAGTCTCATTGTTGATTTTAAGCTGAATATTCTTACATTTTTTGTTAACAAAGATTGTAATTGAATGTTTGCCTCGGGAAACGTGAAGCGAAAGCCATCTATTGACAAGAAAAGTTCATTTATAGTCACTCATTCCGTTTAAAGCGTTATTATTGGTTTTAAATGGATTTATAATCTCATTATTGATTTTTAGTTCAATTTTCTTACAATTTTGTTTAAAACAGAATATAATTGAATGTTTCCCTCGAGAAACATGACGCGAAAGCCATCCACTGACAACAAAAGTTTATTTCTAGTCACTCATGCCTTCGGAAGCCTTATTACCCGCTTTAAATAGTTTTATAGTCTCATTATTGATTTTAAGTTGAATATTCTTACATTTTTGGTTAAAACAGATTATAATTGAATGTTAGCCTCAGGAAACCTGAAACGAAAGCCATCTATTGACAAGAAAAGTTCATTTATGGTCTCTCAATCATTTGAAAGCGTTATTGTTGGTTTTAAATGGATTTATAATCTCATTATTGATTTTAAGTTCAATTTTCTTTCAATTTTGTTTAAAACAGAATATAATTGAATGTTTACCTCGAGAAACGTGAAGCGAAAGCCATCTATTGACAAGAAAAGTTCATTTATGGTCACTCATTCCTTTGAAAACGTTATTATTGGTTTTAAATGGATTTATAATCTCATTATTGATTTTAAGTTCAATTTTCTTACAAGTTTGTTTAAAACAGAATATAATTGAATGTTTGCCTCGAGAAACGTGACGCGAAAGCCATCCATTGACAACAAAAGTCTATTTATAGTCACTCATGCCTTCGGAAGCCTTATTACTCGCTTTAAATAGTTTTATAGTCTCATTATTGATTTTAAGTTGAATATTCTTACATTTTTGTTTGAAACAGATTATAATTGAATGGTAGCCTCAGGAAACCTGAAACGAAAGCCATCTATTGACAAGAAAAGTTCATTTATAGTCACTCATTCCTTTGAAAGCGTTATTATTGGTTTTAAATGGATTTATAATCTCATTATTGATTTTAAGTTCAATTTTCTTACAATTTTGTTTAAAACAGAATATAATTGAATGTTTACCTCGAGAAACGTGAAGCGAAAGCCATCTATTGACAAGAAAAGTTCATTTATGGTCACTCATTACTTTTAAAATGTTATTATTTGTTTTAAATGGATTTATAATCTCATTATTGATTTTAAGTTCAATTTTCCTACAATTCTGTTTAAAACAGAATATAATTGAATGTTTACCTCGAGAAACCTGAATCGAAAGCCATCCGTTGACAACAAAAGTCTATTTATAGTCACTCATGCCTTCGGAAGCCTTATTACCCGCTTTAAATAGTTTTATAGTCTCATTATTGATTTTAAGTTGAATATTCTTACATTTTTGGTTAAAACAGATTATAATTGAATGGTAGCCTCAGGAAACCTGAAACAAAAGCCATCTATTGACAAGAAAAGTTCATTTATAGTCACTCATTCCCTTGAAAGTGTTATTATTGGTTTTAAATGGATTTATAATTTCATTATTGATTTTAAGTTCAATTTTCTTACAATTTTGTTTAAAACAGAATATAATTGAATGTTTACCTCGAGAACCGTGAAGCGAAAGCCATCTATTGACAATAAAAGTTCATTTATGGTCACTCATTCCTTTGAAAACGTTATTATTGGTTTTAAATGGATTTATAATCTCATTATTGATTTTAAGTTCAATTTTCTTACAATTTTGTTTAAAACAGAATATAATTGAATGTTTACCTCGAGAAACGTGAAGCGAAAGCCATCTATTGACAAGAAAAGTTCATTTATGATCACTCATTCCTTTGAAAGCGTTATTATTGGTTTTAAATGGATTTATAATCTGATTATGGATTTTAAGTTCAATTTTCTTATAATTTTGGTTAAAACAGAATATCATTGAATGCTTACCTCGAGAAACGTGAAGCGAAAGCCATCTATTGACAAGAAAAGTTCATTTATGGTCACTCATTCCTTTGAAAACGTTATTATTGGTTTTAAATGGATTTATAATCTCATTATTGATTTTAAGTTCAATTTTTTTACAATTTTGTTTAAAACAGAATATAATTGAATGTTTGCCTCGAGAAACGTGACGCGAAAGCCATCCATTGACAACAAAAGTCTATTTATAGTCACTCATGCCTTCGGAAGCCTTAATACCCGCTTTAAATAGTTTTATAGTCTCATTATTGATTTTAAGTTGAATATTCTTACATTTTTGGTTGAAACAGATTATAATTGAATGGTAGCCTCAGGAAACCTGAAACGAAAGCCATCTATTGACAAGAAAAGTTCATTTATAGTCACTCATTCCTTTGAAAGCGTTATTATTGGTTTTAAATGGATTTATAATCTCATTATTGATTTTAAGTTTAATTTTCTTACAATTTTGTTTAAAACAGAATATAATTGAATGTTTACCTCGAGAAACGTGAAGCGAAAGCCATCTATTGACAAGAAAAGTTCATTTATGGTCACTCATTACTTTTAAAATGTTATTATTTGTTTTAAATGGATTTATAATCTCATTATTGATTGTAAGTTCAATTTTCTTACAATTCTGTTTAAAACAGAATATAATTGAATGTTTACCTCGAGAAACCTGAATCGAAAGCCATCCATTGACAACAAAAGTCTATTTTTAGTCACTCATGCCTTCGGAAGCCTTATTACCCGCTTTAAATAGTTTTATAGTCTCATTATTGATTTTAAGTTGAATATTCTTACATTTTTGGTTAAAACAGATTATAATTGAATGGTAGCCTCAGGAAACTTGAAACGAAAGCCATCTATTGACAAGAAAAGTTCATTTATAGTCACTCATTCCCTTGAAAGCGTTATTATTGGTTTTAAATGGATTTATAATTTCATTATTGATTTTAAATTCAATTTTCTTACAATTTTGTTTAAAACAGAATATAATTGAATGTTTACCTCGAGTAACGTGAAGCGAAAGCCATCTATTGACAATAAAAGTTCATTTATGGTCACTCATTCCTTTGAAAACGTTATTATTGGTTTTAAATGGATTTATAATCTCATTATTGATTTTAAGTTCAATTTTCTTACAATTTTGTTTAAAACAGAATATAATTGAATGTTTACGTCGAGAAACGTGAAGCGAAAGCCATCTATTTACAAGAAAAGTTCATTTATGGTCACTCATTCCTTTGAAAATGTTATTATTGGTTTTAAATGGATTTATAATCTCATTATTGATTTTAAGTTCAATTTTCTTACAATTTTGTTTAAAACAGAATATAATTGAATGTTTATCTCGAGAAACGTGAAGCGAAAGCCATCCATTGACAACAAAAGTCTATTTATAGTCACTCATGCCTTCGGAAGCCTTATTACCCGCTTTAAATAGTTTTATAGTCTCATTATTGATTTTAAGTTGAATATTCTTACATTTTTGGTTAAAACAGATTATAATTGAACGGTAGCCTCAGGAAACCTGAAACGAAAGCCATCTATTGACAAGAAAAGTTCATTTATAGTCACTCATTCCCTTGAAAGCGTTATTATTGGTTTTAAATGGATTTATAATTTCATTATTGATTTTAAGTTCAATTTTCTTACAATTTTGTTTAAAACAGAATATAATTGAATGTTTACCTCGAGAAACGTGAAGCGAAAGCCATCTATTGACAAGAAAAGTTCATTTATGATCACTCATTCCTTTGAAAGCGTTATTATTGGTTTTAAATGGATTTATAATCTGATTATGGATTTTAAGTTCAATTTTCTTATAATTTTGGTTAAAACAGAATATAATTGAATGCTTACCTCGAGAAACGTGAAGCGAAAGCCATCTATTCACAAGAAAAGTTCATTTATGGTCACTCATTCCTTTGAAAACGTTATTATTGGTTTTAAATGGATTTATAATCTCATTATTGATTTTAAGTTCAATTTTCTTACAATTTTGTTTAAAACAGAATATAATTGAATGTTTACCTCGAGAAACGTGAAGCGAAAGCCATCCATTGACAACAAAAGTCTATTTATAGTCACTCATGCCTTCGGAAGCCTTATTACCCGCTTTAAATAGTTTTATAGTCTAATTATTGATTTTAAGTTGAATATTCTTACATTTTTGGTTAAAACAGATTATAATTGAATGGTAGCCTCAGGAAACCTGAAACGAAAGCCATCTATTGACAAGAAAAGTTCATTTATAGTCACTCATTCCCTTGAAAGCGTTATTATTGGTTTTAAATGGATTTATAATTTCATTATTGATTTTAAGTTCAATTTTCTTACAATTTTGTTTAAAACAGAATATAATTGAATGTTTACCTCGAGAAACGTGAAGCGAAAGCCATCTATTGACAAGAAAAGTTCATTTATGATCACTCATTCCTTTGAAAGCGTTATTATTGGTTTTAAATGGATTTATAATCTGATTATGGATTTTAAGTTCAATTTTCTTATAATTTTGGTTAAAACAGAATATAATTGAATGCTTACCTCGAGAAACGTGAAGCGAAAGCCATCTATTGACAAGAAAAGTTCATTTATGGTCACTCATTCCTTTGAAAACGTTATTATTGGTTTTAAATGGATTTATAATCTCATTATTGATTTTAAGTTCAATTTTCTTACAATTTTGTTTAAAACAGAATATAATTGAATGTTTACCTCGAGAAACGTGACGCGAAAGCCATCAATTGACAACAAAAGTCTATTTATAGTCACTCATGCCTTCGGAAGCCTTATTACCCGCTTTAAATAGTTTTATAGTCTCATTATTGATTTTAAGTTGAATATTCTTACATTTTTGGTTAAAACAGATTATAATTGAATGGTAGCCTCAGGAAACGTGAAACGAAAGCCATCTATTGACAAGAAAAGTTCATTTATAGTCACTCATTCCTTTGAAAGCGTTATTATTGGTTTTAAATGGATTTATAATCTCATTATTGATTTTAAGTTCAATTTTCTAACAATTTTGTTTAAAACAGAATATAATTGAATGTTTTCCACGAGAAACATGACGCGAAAACCATCCATTGACAACAAAAGTTTTTTTATAGTCACTCATGCCTTCGGAAGCCTTATTACCCACTTTAAATAGTTTTATAGTCTCATTGTTGATTTTAAGTTGAATATTCTTACATTTTTGGTTAACAAAGATTGTAATTGAATGTTTACCTCGGGAAACGTGAAGCGAAAGCCATCTATTGACAAGAAAAGTTCGTTTATAGTCACTCATTCCTTTGAAAGCATTATTATTGGTTTTAAATGGATTTATAATCACATTATTGATTTTAAGTTCAATTTTCTTACAATTTTGTTTAAAACGGAATATAATTAAATGTTTACCTCGAGAAACGTGAAGCGAAAGCCATCTATTGACAAGAAAAGTTCATTTATGGTCACTCATTCCTTTGAAAACGTTATTATTGGTTTTAAATGGATTTATAATCTCATTATTGATTTTAAGTTCAATTTTCTTACAATTTTGTTTAAAACAGAATATAATTGAATGTTTACCTCGAGAAACGTGAAGCGAAAGCCATCTATTGACAACAAAAGTCTATTTATAGTCACTCATGCCTTCGGAAGCCTTATTACCCGCTTTAAATAGTTTGATAGTCTCATTATTGATTTTAAGTTGAATATTCTTACATTTTTGGTTAAAACAGATTGTAATTGAATGGTAGCCTTAGGAAACCTGAAACGAAAGCCATCTATTGACAAGAAAAGTTCATTTATAGTCACTCATTCCTTTGAAAGCGTTATTATTGGTTTTAAATGGATTTATAATTTCATTATTGATTTTAAGTTCAATTTTCTTACAATTTTGTTTAAAACATAATATAATTGAATGTTTACCTCGAGAAACGTGAAGCGAAAGCCATCTATTGACAAGAAAAGTTCATTAATGGTCACTCATTCCTTTGAAAACGTTATTATTGGTTTAAAATGGATTTATAATCTGATTATGCATTTTAAGTTCAATTTTCTTACAATTTTGTTTAAAACAGAATATAATTGAATGTTTACCTCGAGAAACGTGAAGCGAAAGCCATCTATTGACAAGAAAAGTTCATTTATGGTCACTCATTCCTTTGAAAACGTTATTATTGGTTTTAAATGGATTTATAATCTCATTATTGATTTTAAGTTCAATTTTCTTACAATTTTGTTTAAAACAGAATATAATTGAATGTTTACCTCGAGAAACGTGAAGCGAAAGCCATCTATTGACAATAAAAGTTCATTTATGGTCACTCATTCCTTTGAAAACGTTATTATTGGTTTTAAATGGATTTATAATCTCATTATTGATTTTAAGTTCAATTTTCTTACAATTTTGTTTAAAACAGAATATAATTGAATGTTTACCTCGAGAAACGTGAAGCGAAAGCCATCTATTGACAAGAAAAGTTCATTTATGGTCACTTATTCCTTTGAAAACGTTATTATTGGTTTTAAATGGATTTATAATCTCATTATTGATTTTAAGTTCAATTTTCTTACAATTTTGTTTAAAACAGAATATAATTGAATGTTTAGCTCGAGAAATGTGAAGCGAAAGCCATCCATTGACAACAAAAGTCTATTTATAGTCACTCATGCCATCGGAAGCCTTATTACCCGCTTTAAATAGTTTTATAGTCTCATTATTGATTTTAAGTTGAATATTCTTACATTTTTGGTTAACAAAGATTGTAATTAAATGTTTGCCTCGGGAAACGTGAAGCAAAAGCCATCTATTGACAAGAAAAGTTTATTTATAGTCACTCATTCCTTTGAAAGCGTTATTATTGGTTTTAAATGGATTTATAATTTCATTATTGATTTTAAGTTCAATTTTCTTACAATTTTGTTTAAAACAGAATATAATTGAATGTTTACCTCGAGAAACGTGAAGCGAAAGCCATCTATTGACAAGAAAAGTTCATTTATGATCACTCATTCCTTTGAAAGCGTTATTATTAGTTTTAAATGGATTTATAATCTGATTATGGATTTTAAGTTCAATTTTCTTATAATTTTGGTTAAAACAGAATATAATTGAATGCTTACCTCGAGAAACGTGAAGCGAAAGCCATCTATTGACAAGAAAAGTTCATTTATGGTCACTCATTCCTTTGAAAACGTTATTATTGGTTTTAAATGGATTTATAATCTCATTATTGATTGTAAGTTCAATTTTCTTACAATTCTGTTTAAAACAGAATATAATTGAATGTTTCCCTCGAGAAACCTGAATCGAAAGCCATCCATTGACAACAAAAGTCTATTTTTAGTCATTCATGCCTTCGGAAGCCTTATTACCCGCTTTAAATAGTTTTATAGTCTCATTATTGATTTTAAGTTGAATATTCTTACATTTTTGGTTAAAACAGATTATAATTGAACGGTAGCCTCAGGAAACCTGAAACGAAAGCCATCTATTGACAAGAAAAGTTCATTTATAGTCACTCATTCCTTTGAAAGCGTTATTATTGGTTTTAAATGGATTTATAATTTCATTATTGATTTTAAGTTCAATTTTCTTACAATTTTGTTTAAAACAGAATATAATTGAATGTTTACCTCGAGAAACGTGAAGCGAAAGCCATCTATTGACAAGAAAAGTTCATTTATGGTCACTCATTCCTTTGAAAACGTTATTATTGGTTTTAAATGGATTTATAATCTGATTATGCATTTTAAGTTCAATTTTCTTACAATTTTGTTTAAAACAGAATATAATTGAATGTTTACCTCGAGAAACGTGAAGCGAAAGCCATCTATTGACAAGAAAAGTTCATTTATGGTCACTCATTCCTTTGAAAACGTTATTATTGGTTTTAAATGGATTTATAATCTCATTATTGATTTTAAGTTCAATTTTCTTACAATTTTGTTTAAAACAGAATATAATTGAATGTTTACCTCGAGAAACGTGAAGCGAAAGCCATCTATTGACAATAAAAGTTCATTTATGGTCACTCATTCCTTTGAAAACGTTATTATTGGTTTTAAATGGATTTATAATCTCATTATTGATTTGAAGTTCAATTTTCTTACAATTTTGTTTAAAACAGAATATAATTGAATGTTTACCTCGAGAAACGTGAAGCGAAAGCCATCTATTGACAAGAAAAGTTCATTTATGGTCACTTATTCCTTTGAAAACGTTATTATTGGTTTTAAATGGATTTATAATCTCATTATTGATTTTAAGTTCAATTTTCTTACAATTTTGTTTAAAACAGAATATAATTGAATGTTTAGCTCGAGAAACGTGAAGCGAAAGCCATCCATTGACAACAAAAGTCTATTTATAGTCACTCATGCCATCGGAAGCCTTATTACCCGCTTTAAATAGTTTTATAGTCTCATTATTGATTTTAGGTTGAATATTCTTACATTTTTGGTTAAAACAGATTATAATTGAATGGTAGCCTCAGGAAACCTGAAACGAAAGCCATCTATTGACAAGAAAAGTTCATTTATAGTCACTCATTCCCTTCAAAGCGTTATTATTGGTTTTAAATGGATTTATAATTTCATTATTGATTTTAAGTTCCATTTTCTTACAATTTTGTTTAAAACAGAATATAATTGAATGTTTACCTCGTGAAACGTGAAGCGAAAGCCATCTATTGACAATAAAAGTTCATTTATGATCACTCATTCCTTTGAAAGCAATATTATTGGTTTTAAATGGATTTATAATCTGATTATGGATTTTAAGTTCAATTTTCTTATAATTTTGGTTAAAACAGAATATAATTGAATGCTTACCTCGAGAAACGTGAAGCGAAAGCCATCTATTGACAAGAAAAGTTCATTTATGGTCACTCATTCCTTTGAAAACGTTATTATTGGTTTTAAATGGATTTATAATCTCATTATTGATTTTAAGTTCAATTTTCTTACAATTTTGTTTAAAACAGAATATAATTGAATGTTTACCTCGAGAAACGTGACGCGAAAGCCATCAATTGACAACAAAAGTCTATTTATAGTCACTCATGCCTTCGGAAGCCTTATTACCCGCTTTAAATAGTTTTATAGTCTCATTATTGATTTTAAGTTGAATATTCTTACATTTTTGGTTAAAACAGATTATAATTGAATGGTAGCCTCAGGAAACGTGAAACGAAAGCCATCTATTGACAAGAAAAGTTCATTTATAGTCACTCATTCCTTTGAAAGCGTTATTATTGGTTTTAAATGGATTTATAATCTCATTATTGATTTTAAGTTCAATTTTCTAACAATTTTGTTTAAAACAGAATATAATTGAATGTTTTCCACGAGAAACATGACGCGAAAACCATCCATTGACAACAAAAGTTTTTTTATAGTCACTCATGCCTTCGGAAGCCTTATTACCCACTTTAAATAGTTTTATAGTCTCATTGTTGATTTTAAGTTGAATATTCTTACATTTTTGGTTAACAAAGATTGTAATTGAATGTTTACCTCGGGAAACGTGAAGCGAAAGCCATCTATTGACAAGAAAAGTTCGTTTATAGTCACTCATTCCTTTGAAAGCATTATTATTGGTTTTAAATGGATTTATAATCACATTATTGATTTTAAGTTCAATTTTCTTACAATTTTGTTTAAAACGGAATATAATTAAATGTTTACCTCGAGAAACGTGAAGCGAAAGCCATCTATTGACAAGAAAAGTTCATTTATGGTCACTCATTCCTTTGAAAACGTTATTATTGGTTTTAAATGGATTTATAATCTCATTATTGATTTTAAGTTCAATTTTCTTACAATTTTGTTTAAAACAGAATATAATTGAATGTTTACCTCGAGAAACGTGAAGCGAAAGCCATCTATTGACAACAAAAGTCTATTTATAGTCACTCATGCCTTCGGAAGCCTTATTACCCGCTTTAAATAGTTTGATAGTCTCATTATTGATTTTAAGTTGAATATTCTTACATTTTTGGTTAAAACAGATTGTAATTGAATGGTAGCCTTAGGAAACCTGAAACGAAAGCCATCTATTGACAAGAAAAGTTCATTTATAGTCACTCATTCCTTTGAAAGCGTTATTATTGGTTTTAAATGGATTTATAATTTCATTATTGATTTTAAGTTCAATTTTCTTACAATTTTGTTTAAAACATAATATAATTGAATGTTTACCTCGAGAAACGTGAAGCGAAAGCCATCTATTGACAAGAAAAGTTCATTAATGGTCACTCATTCCTTTGAAAACGTTATTATTGGTTTAAAATGGATTTATAATCTGATTATGCATTTTAAGTTCAATTTTCTTACAATTTTGTTTAAAACAGAATATAATTGAATGTTTACCTCGAGAAACGTGAAGCGAAAGCCATCTATTGACAAGAAAAGTTCATTTATGGTCACTCATTCCTTTGAAAACGTTATTATTGGTTTTAAATGGATTTATAATCTCATTATTGATTTTAAGTTCAATTTTCTTACAATTTTGTTTAAAACAGAATATAATTGAATGTTTACCTCGAGAAACGTGAAGCGAAAGCCATCTATTGACAATAAAAGTTCATTTATGGTCACTCATTCCTTTGAAAACGTTATTATTGGTTTTAAATGGATTTATAATCTCATTATTGATTTTAAGTTCAATTTTCTTACAATTTTGTTTAAAACAGAATATAATTGAATGTTTACCTCGAGAAACGTGAAGCGAAAGCCATCTATTGACAAGAAAAGTTCATTTATGGTCACTTATTCCTTTGAAAACGTTATTATTGGTTTTAAATGGATTTATAATCTCATTATTGATTTTAAGTTCAATTTTCTTACAATTTTGTTTAAAACAGAATATAATTGAATGTTTAGCTCGAGAAATGTGAAGCGAAAGCCATCCATTGACAACAAAAGTCTATTTATAGTCACTCATGCCATCGGAAGCCTTATTACCCGCTTTAAATAGTTTTATAGTCTCATTATTGATTTTAAGTTGAATATTCTTACATTTTTGGTTAACAAAGATTGTAATTAAATGTTTGCCTCGGGAAACGTGAAGCAAAAGCCATCTATTGACAAGAAAAGTTTATTTATAGTCACTCATTCCTTTGAAAGCGTTATTATTGGTTTTAAATGGATTTATAATTTCATTATTGATTTTAAGTTCAATTTTCTTACAATTTTGTTTAAAACAGAATATAATTGAATGTTTACCTCGAGAAACGTGAAGCGAAAGCCATCTATTGACAAGAAAAGTTCATTTATGATCACTCATTCCTTTGAAAGCGTTATTATTAGTTTTAAATGGATTTATAATCTGATTATGGATTTTAAGTTCAATTTTCTTATAATTTTGGTTAAAACAGAATATAATTGAATGCTTACCTCGAGAAACGTGAAGCGAAAGCCATCTATTGACAAGAAAAGTTCATTTATGGTCACTCATTCCTTTGAAAACGTTATTATTGGTTTTAAATGGATTTATAATCTCATTATTGATTGTAAGTTCAATTTTCTTACAATTCTGTTTAAAACAGAATATAATTGAATGTTTCCCTCGAGAAACCTGAATCGAAAGCCATCCATTGACAACAAAAGTCTATTTTTAGTCATTCATGCCTTCGGAAGCCTTATTACCCGCTTTAAATAGTTTTATAGTCTCATTATTGATTTTAAGTTGAATATTCTTACATTTTTGGTTAAAACAGATTATAATTGAACGGTAGCCTCAGGAAACCTGAAACGAAAGCCATCTATTGACAAGAAAAGTTCATTTATAGTCACTCATTCCTTTGAAAGCGTTATTATTGGTTTTAAATGGATTTATAATTTCATTATTGATTTTAAGTTCAATTTTCTTACAATTTTGTTTAAAACAGAATATAATTGAATGTTTACCTCGAGAAACGTGAAGCGAAAGCCATCTATTGACAAGAAAAGTTCATTTATGGTCACTCATTCCTTTGAAAACGTTATTATTGGTTTTAAATGGATTTATAATCTGATTATGCATTTTAAGTTCAATTTTCTTACAATTTTGTTTAAAACAGAATATAATTGAATGTTTACCTCGAGAAACGTGAAGCGAAAGCCATCTATTGACAAGAAAAGTTCATTTATGGTCACTCATTCCTTTGAAAACGTTATTATTGGTTTTAAATGGATTTATAATCTCATTATTGATTTTAAGTTCAATTTTCTTACAATTTTGTTTAAAACAGAATATAATTGAATGTTTACCTCGAGAAACGTGAAGCGAAAGCCATCTATTGACAATAAAAGTTCATTTATGGTCACTCATTCCTTTGAAAACGTTATTATTGGTTTTAAATGGATTTATAATCTCATTATTGATTTGAAGTTCAATTTTCTTACAATTTTGTTTAAAACAGAATATAATTGAATGTTTACCTCGAGAAACGTGAAGCGAAAGCCATCTATTGACAAGAAAAGTTCATTTATGGTCACTTATTCCTTTGAAAACGTTATTATTGGTTTTAAATGGATTTATAATCTCATTATTGATTTTAAGTTCAATTTTCTTACAATTTTGTTTAAAACAGAATATAATTGAATGTTTAGCTCGAGAAACGTGAAGCGAAAGCCATCCATTGACAACAAAAGTCTATTTATAGTCACTCATGCCATCGGAAGCCTTATTACCCGCTTTAAATAGTTTTATAGTCTCATTATTGATTTTAGGTTGAATATTCTTACATTTTTGGTTAAAACAGATTATAATTGAATGGTAGCCTCAGGAAACCTGAAACGAAAGCCATCTATTGACAAGAAAAGTTCATTTATAGTCACTCATTCCCTTCAAAGCGTTATTATTGGTTTTAAATGGATTTATAATTTCATTATTGATTTTAAGTTCCATTTTCTTACAATTTTGTTTAAAACAGAATATAATTGAATGTTTACCTCGTGAAACGTGAAGCGAAAGCCATCTATTGACAATAAAAGTTCATTTATGATCACTCATTCCTTTGAAAGCAATATTATTGGTTTTAAATGGATTTATAATCTGATTATGGATTTTAAGTTCAATTTTCTTTTAATTTTGGTTAAAACAGAATATAATTGAATGCTTACCTCGAGAAACGTGAAGCGAAAGCCATCTATTGACAAGAAAAGTTCATTTATGGTCACTCATTCCTTTGAAAACATTATTATTGGTTTTAAATGGATTTATAATCTCATTATTGATTGTAAGTTCAATTTTCTTACAATTCTGTTTAAAACAGAATATAATTGAATGTTTCCCTCGAGAAACCTGAATCGAAAGCCATCCATTGACAACAAAAGTCTATTTTTAGTCATTCATGCCTTCGGAAGCCTTATTACCCGCTTTAAACAGTTTTATAGTCTCATTATTGATTTTAAGTTGAATATTCTTACATTTTTGGTTAAAACAGATTATAATTGAATGGTAGCCTCAGGAAACCTGAAACGAAAGCCATCTATTGACAAGAAAAGTTCATTTATAGTCACTCATTCCCTTGAAAGCGTTATTATTGGTTTTAAATGGATTTATAATTTCATTATTGATTTTAAATTCAATTTTCTTACAATTTTGTTTAAAACAGAATATAATTGAATGTTTACCTCGAGTAACGTGAAGTGAAAGCCATCTATTGACAATAAAAGTTCATTTATGGTCACTCATTCCTTTGAAAACGTTATTATTGGTTTTAAATGGATTTATAATCTCATTATTGATTGTAAGTTCAATTTTCTTACAATTCTGTTTAAAACAGAATATAATTGAATGTTTCCCTCGAGAAACCTGAATCGAAAGCCATCCATTGACAACAAAAGTCTATTTTTAGTCACTCATGCCATCGGAAGCCTTATTACCCGCTTTAAATAGTTTTATAGTCTCATTATTGATTTTAAGTTGAATATTCTTACATTTTTGGTTAAAACAGATTATAATTGAATGGTAGCCTCAGGAAACCTGAAACGAAAGCCATCTATTGACAAGAAAAGTTCATTTATAGTCACTCATTCCCTTCAAAGCGTTATTGTTGGTTTTAAATGGATTTATAATTTCATTATTGATTTTAAGTTCCATTTTCTTACAATTTTGTTTAAAACAGAATATAATTGAATGTTTACCTCGTGAAACGTGAAGCGAAAGCCATCTATTGACAATAAAAGTTCATTTATGATCACTCATTCCTTTGAAAGCAATATTATTGGTTTTAAATGGATTTATAATCTGATTATGGATTTTAAGTTCAATTTTCTTTTAATTTTGGTTAAAAGAGAATATAATTGAATGCTTACCTCGAGAAACGTGAAGCGAAAGCCATCTATTGACAAGAAAAGTTCATTTATGGTCACTCATTCCTTTGAAAACATTATTATTGGTTTTAAATGGATTTATAATCTCATTATTGATTGTAAGTTCAATTTTCTTACAATTCTGTTTAAAACAGAATATAATTGAATGTTTCCCTCGAGAAACCTGAATCGAAAGCCATCCATTGACAACAAAAGTCTATTTTTAGTCATTCATGCCTTCGGAAGCCTTATTACCCGCTTTAAATAGTTTTATAGTCTCATTATTGATTTTAAGTTGAATATTCTTACATTTTTGGTTAAAACAGATTATAATTGAATGGTAGCCTCAGGAAACCTGAAACGAAAGCCATCTATTGACAAGAAAAGTTCATTTATAGTCACTCATTCCCTTGAAAGCGTTATTATTGGTTTTAAATGGATTTATAATTTCATTATTGATTTTAAATTCAATTTTCTTACAATTTTGTTTAAAACAGAATATAATTGAATGTTTACCTCGAGTAACGTGAAGCGAAAGCCATCTATTGACAATAAAAGTTCATTTATGGTCACTCATTCCTTTGAAAACGTTATTATTGGTTTTAAATGGATTTATAATCTCATTATTGATTTTAAATTCAATTTTCTTACAATTTTGTTTAAAACAGAATATAATTGAATGTTTATCTCGAGAAACGTGAAGCGAAAGCCATCTATTTACAAGAAAAGTTCATTTATGGTCACTCATTCCTTTGAAAATGTTATTATTGGTTTTAAATGGATTTATAATCTCATTATTGATTTTAAGTTCAATTTTCTTACAATTTTGTTTAAAACAGAATATAATTGAATGTTTATCTCGAGAAACGTGAAGCGAAAGCCATCCATTGACAACAAAAGTCTATTTATAGTCACTCATGCCTTCGGAAGCCTTATTACCCGCTTTAAATAGTTTTATAGTCTCATTATTGATTTTAAGTTGAATATTCTTACATTTTTGGTTAAAACAGATTATAATTGAACGGTAGCCTCAGGAAACCTGAAACGAAAGCCATCTATTGACAAGAAAAGTTCATTTATAGTCACTCATTCCCTTGAAAGTGTTATTATTGGTTTTAAATGGATTTATAATTTCATTATTGATTTTAAGTTCAATTTTCTTTCAATTTTGTTTAAAACAGAATATAATTGAATGTTTACCTCGAGAAACGTGAAGCGAAAGCCATCTATTGACAAGAAAAGTTCATTTATGATCACTCATTCCTTTGAAAGCGTTATTATTGGTTTTAAATGGATTTATAATCTGATTATGGATTTTAAGTTCAATTTTCTTATAATTTTGGTTAAAACAGAATATAATTGAATGCTTACCTCGAGAAACGTGAAGCGAAAGCCATCTATTGACAAGAAAAGTTCATTTATGGTCACTCATTCCTTTGAAAACGTTATTATTGGTTTTAAATGGATTTATAATCTCATTATTGATTTTAAGTTCAATTTTCTTACAATTCTGTTTAAAACAGAATATAATTGAATGTTTCCCTCGAGAAACCTGAATCGAAAGCCATCCATTGACAACAAAAGTCTATTTTTAGTCATTCATGCCTTCGGAAGCCTTATTACCCGCTTTAAATAGTTTTATAGTCTCATTATTGATTTTAAGTTGAATATTCTTACATTTTTGGTTAAAACAGATTATAATTGAACGGTAGCCTCAGGAAACCTGAAACGAAAGCCATCTATTGACAAGAAAAGTTCATTTATAGTCACTCATTCCTTTGAAAGCGTTATTATTGGTTTTAAATGGATTTATAATTTCATTATTGATTTTAAGTTCAATTTTCTTACAATTTTGTTTAAAACAGAATATAATTGAATGTTTACCTCGAGAAACGTGAAGCGAAAGCCATCTATTGACAAGAAAAGTTCATTTATGGTCACTCATTCCTTTGAAAACGTTATTATTGGTTTTAAATGGATTTATAATCTGATTATGCATTTTAAGTTCAATTTTCTTACAATTTTGTTTAAAACAGAATATAATTGAATGTTTACCTCGAGAAACGTGAAGCGAAAGCCATCTATTGACAAGAAAAGTTCATTTATGGTCACTCATTCCTTTGAAAACGTTATTATTGGTTTTAAATGGATTTATAATCTCATTATTGATTTTAAGTTCAATTTTCTTACAATTTTGTTTAAAACA
Organism: Theobroma cacao; assembly: GCF_053813885.1. Lineage (NCBI taxonomy): Eukaryota > Viridiplantae > Streptophyta > Magnoliopsida > Malvales > Malvaceae > Theobroma > Theobroma cacao. The sequence goes on from NC_142647.1 coordinate 21,739,220, forward strand.
GAATATAATTGAATGTTTACCTCGAGAAACGTGAAGCGAAAGCCATCTATTGACAATAAAAGTTCATTTATGGTCACTCATTCCTTTGAAAACGTTATTATTGGTTTTAAATGGATTTATAATCTCATTATTGATTTGAAGTTCAATTTTCTTACAATTTTGTTTAAAACAGAATATAATTGAATGTTTACCTCGAGAAACGTGAAGCGAAAGCCATCTATTGACAAGAAAAGTTCATTTATGGTCACTTATTCCTTTGAAAACGTTATTATTGGTTTTAAATGGATTTATAATCTCATTATTGATTTTAAGTTCAATTTTCTTACAATTTTGTTTAAAACAGAATATAATTGAATGTTTAGCTCGAGAAACGTGAAGCGAAAGCCATCCATTGACAACAAAAGTCTATTTATAGTCACTCATGCCATCGGAAGCCTTATTACCCGCTTTAAATAGTTTTATAGTCTCATTATTGATTTTAAGTTGAATATTCTTACATTTTTGGTTAAAACAGATTATAATTGAATGGTAGCCTCAGGAAACCTGAAACGAAAGCCATCTATTGACAAGAAAAGTTCATTTATAGTCACTCATTCCCTTCAAAGCGTTATTATTGGTTTTAAATGGATTTATAATTTCATTATTGATTTTAAGTTCCATTTTCTTACAATTTTGTTTAAAACAGAATATAATTGAATGTTTACCTCGTGAAACGTGAAGCGAAAGCCATCTATTGACAATAAAAGTTCATTTATGATCACTCATTCCTTTGAAAGCAATATTATTGGTTTTAAATGGATTTATAATCTGATTATGGATTTTAAGTTCAATTTTCTTTTAATTTTGGTTAAAAGAGAATATAATTGAATGCTTACCTCGAGAAACGTGAAGCGAAAGCCATCTATTGACAAGAAAAGTTCATTTATGGTCACTCATTCCTTTGAAAACATTATTATTGGTTTTAAATGGATTTATAATCTCATTATTGATTGTAAGTTCAATTTTCTTACAATTCTGTTTAAAACAGAATATAATTGAATGTTTCCCTCGAGAAACCTGAATCGAAAGCCATCCATTGACAACAAAAGTCTATTTTTAGTCATTCATGCCTTCGGAAGCCTTATTACCCGCTTTAAATAGTTTTATAGTCTCATTATTGATTTTAAGTTGAATATTCTTACATTTTTGGTTAAAACAGATTATAATTGAATGGTAGCCTCAGGAAACCTGAAACGAAAGCCATCTATTGACAAGAAAAGTTCATTTATAGTCACTCATTCCCTTGAAAGCGTTATTATTGGTTTTAAATGGATTTATAATTTCATTATTGATTTTAAATTCAATTTTCTTACAATTTTGTTTAAAACAGAATATAATTGAATGTTTACCTCGAGTAACGTGAAGTGAAAGCCATCTATTGACAATAAAAGTTCATTTATGGTCACTCATTCCTTTGAAAACGTTATTATTGGTTTTAAATGGATTTATAATCTCATTATTGATTGTAAGTTCAATTTTCTTACAATTCTGTTTAAAACAGAATATAATTGAATGTTTCCCTCGAGAAACCTGAATCGAAAGCCATCCATTGACAACAAAAGTCTATTTTTAGTCACTCATGCCATCGGAAGCCTTATTACCCGCTTTAAATAGTTTTATAGTCTCATTATTGATTTTAAGTTGAATATTCTTACATTTTTGGTTAAAACAGATTATAATTGAATGGTAGCCTCAGGAAACCTGAAACGAAAGCCATCTATTGACAAGAAAAGTTCATTTATAGTCACTCATTCCCTTCAAAGCGTTATTGTTGGTTTTAAATGGATTTATAATTTCATTATTGATTTTAAGTTCCATTTTCTTACAATTTTGTTTAAAACAGAATATAATTGAATGTTTACCTCGTGAAACGTGAAGCGAAAGCCATCTATTGACAATAAAAGTTCATTTATGATCACTCATTCCTTTGAAAGCAATATTATTGGTTTTAAATGGATTTATAATCTGATTATGGATTTTAAGTTCAATTTTCTTTTAATTTTGGTTAAAAGAGAATATAATTGAATGCTTACCTCGAGAAACGTGAAGCGAAAGCCATATATTGACAAGAAAAGTTCATTTATGGTCACTCATTCCTTTGAAAACATTATTATTGGTTTTAAATGGATTTATAATCTCATTATTGATTGTAAGTTCAATTTTCTTACAATTCTGTTTAAAACAGAATATAATTGAATGTTTCCCTCGAGAAACCTGAATCGAAAGCCATCCATTGACAACAAAAGTCTATTTTTAGTCATTCATGCCTTCGGAAGCCTTATTACCCGCTTTAAATAGTTTTATAGTCTCATTATTGATTTTAAGTTGAATATTCTTACATTTTTGGTTAAAACAGATTATAATTGAATGGTAGCCTCAGGAAACCTGAAACGAAAGCCATCTATTGACAAGAAAAGTTCATTTATAGTCACTCATTCCCTTGAAAGCGTTATTATTGGTTTTAAATGGATTTATAATTTCATTATTGATTTTAAATTCAATTTTCTTACAATTTTGTTTAAAACAGAATATAATTGAATGTTTACCTCGAGTAACGTGAAGCGAAAGCCATCTATTGACAATAAAAGTTCATTTATGGTCACTCATTCCTTTGAAAACGTTATTATTGGTTTTAAATGGATTTATAATCTCATTATTGATTTTAAGTTCAATTTTCTTACAATTTTGTTTAAAACAGAATATAATTGAATGTTTATCTCGAGAAACGTGAAGCGAAAGCCATCTATTTACAAGAAAAGTTCATTTATGGTCACTCATTCCTTTGAAAATGTTATTATTGGTTTTAAATGGATTTATAATCTCATTATTGATTTTAAGTTCAATTTTCTTACAATTTTGTTTAAAACAGAATATAATTGAATGTTTATCTCGAGAAACGTGAAGCGAAAGCCATCCATTGACAACAAAAGTCTATTTATAGTCACTCATGCCTTCGGAAGCCTTATTACCCGCTTTAAATAGTTTTATAGTCTCATTATTGATTTTAAGTTGAATATTCTTACATTTTTGGTTAAAACAGATTATAATTGAACGGTAGCCTCAGGAAACCTGAAACGAAAGCCATCTATTGACAAGAAAAGTTCATTTATAGTCACTCATTCCCTTGAAAGTGTTATTATTGGTTTTAAATGGATTTATAATTTCATTATTGATTTTAAGTTCAATTTTCTTTCAATTTTGTTTAAAACAGAATATAATTGAATGTTTACCTCGAGAAACGTGAAGCGAAAGCCATCTATTGACAAGAAAAGTTCATTTATGATCACTCATTCCTTTGAAAGCGTTATTATTGGTTTTAAATGGATTTATAATCTGATTATGGATTTTAAGTTCAATTTTCTTATAATTTTGGTTAAAAGAGAATATAATTGAATGCTTACCTCGAGAAACGTGAAGCGAAAGCCATCTATTGACAAGAAAAGTTCATTTATGGTCACTCATTCCTTTGAAAACATTATTATTGGTTTTAAATGGATTTATAATCTCATTATTGATTGTAAGTTCAATTTTCTTACAATTCTGTTTAAAACAGAATATAATTGAATGTTTCCCTCGAGAAACCTGAATCGAAAGCCATCCATTGACAACAAAAGTCTATTTTTAGTCATTCATGCCTTCGGAAGCCTTATTACCCGCTTTAAATAGTTTTATAGTCTCATTATTGATTTTAAGTTGAATATTCTTACATTTTTGGTTAAAACAGATTATAATTGAATGGTAGCCTCAGGAAACCTGAAACGAAAGCCATCTATTGACAAGAAAAGTTCATTTATAGTCACTCATTCCCTTGAAAGCGTTATTATTGGTTTTAAATGGATTTATAATTTCATTATTGATTTTAAATTCAATTTTCTTACAATTTTGTTTAAAACAGAATATAATTGAATGTTTACCTCGAGTAACGTGAAGCGAAAGCCATCTATTGACAATAAAAGTTCATTTATGGTCACTCATTCCTTTGAAAACGTTATTATTGGTTTTAAATGGATTTATAATCTCATTATTGATTTTAAGTTCAATTTTCTTACAATTTTGTTTAAAACAGAATATAATTGAATGTTTATCTCGAGAAACGTGAAGCGAAAGCCATCTATTTACAAGAAAAGTTCATTTATGGTCACTCATTCCTTTGAAAATGTTATTATTGGTTTTAAATGGATTTATAATCTCATTATTGATTTTAAGTTCAATTTTCTTACAATTTTGTTTAAAACAGAATATAATTGAATGTTTATCTCGAGAAACGTGAAGCGAAAGCCATCCATTGACAACAAAAGTCTATTTATAGTCACTCATGCCTTCGGAAGCCTTATTACCCGCTTTAAATAGTTTTATAGTCTCATTATTGATTTTAAGTTGAATATTCTTACATTTTTGGTTAAAACAGATTATAATTGAACGGTAGCCTCAGGAAACCTGAAACGAAAGCCATCTATTGACAAGAAAAGTTCATTTATAGTCACTCATTCCTTTGAAAGCGTTATTATTGGTTTTAAATGGATTTATAATTTCATTATTGATTTTAAGTTCAATTTTCTTACAATTTTGTTTAAAACAGAATATAATTGAATGTTTACCTCGAGAAACGTGAAGCGAAAGCCATCTATTGACAAGAAAAGTTCATTTATGGTCACTTATTCCTTTGAAAACGTTATTATTGGTTTTAAATGGATTTATAATCTCATTATTGATTTTAAGTTCAATTTTCTTACAATTTTGTTTAAAACAGAATATAATTGAATGTTTAGCTCGAGAAACGTGAAGCGAAAGCCATCCATTGACAACAAAAGTCTATTTATAGTCACTCATGCCATCGGAAGCCTTATTACCCGCTTTAAATAGTTTTATAGTCTCATTATTGATTTTAAGTTGAATATTCTTACATTTTTGGTTAAAACAGATTATAATTGAATGGTAGCCTCAGGAAACCTGAAACGAAAGCCATCTATTGACAAGAAAAGTTCATTTATAGTCACTCATTCCCTTCAAAGCGTTATTATTGGTTTTAAATGGATTTATAATTTCATTATTGATTTTAAGTTCCATTTTCTTACAATTTTGTTTAAAACAGAATATAATTGAATGTTTACCTCGTGAAACGTGAAGCGAAAGCCATCTATTGACAATAAAAGTTCATTTATGATCACTCATTCCTTTGAAAGCAATATTATTGGTTTTAAATGGATTTATAATCTGATTATGGATTTTAAGTTCAATTTTCTTTTAATTTTGGTTAAAACAGAATATAATTGAATGCTTACCTCGAGAAACGTGAAGCGAAAGCCATCTATTGACAAGAAAAGTTCATTTATGGTCACTCATTCCTTTGAAAACATTATTATTGGTTTTAAATGGATTTATAATCTCATTATTGATTGTAAGTTCAATTTTCTTACAATTCTGTTTAAAACAGAATATAATTGAATGTTTCCCTCGAGAAACCTGAATCGAAAGCCATCCATTGACAACAAAAGTCTATTTTTAGTCATTCATGCCTTCGGAAGCCTTATTACCCGCTTTAAATAGTTTTATAGTCTCATTATTGATTTTAAGTTGAATATTCTTACATTTTTGGTTAAAACAGATTATAATTGAATGGTAGCCTCAGGAAACCTGAAACGAAAGCCATCTATTGACAAGAAAAGTTCATTTATAGTCACTCATTCCCTTGAAAGCGTTATTATTGGTTTTAAATGGATTTATAATTTCATTATTGATTTTAAATTCAATTTTCTTACAATTTTGTTTAAAACAGAATATAATTGAATGTTTACCTCGAGTAACGTGAAGCGAAAGCCATCTATTGACAATAAAAGTTCATTTATGGTCACTCATTCCTTTGAAAACGTTATTATTGGTTTTAAATGGATTTATAATCTCATTATTGATTTTAAGTTCAATTTTCTTACAATTTTGTTTAAAACAGAATATAATTGAATGTTTACCTCGAGAAACGTGAAGCGAAAGCCATCTATTTACAAGAAAAGTTCATTTATGGTCACTCATTCCTTTGAAAATGTTATTATTGGTTTTAAATGGATTTATAATCTCATTATTGATTTTAAGTTCAATTTTCTTACAATTTTGTTTAAAACAGAATATAATTGAATGTTTATCTCGAGAAACGTGAAGCGAAAGCCATCCATTGACAACAAAAGTCTATTTATAGTCACTCATGCCTTCGGAAGCCTTATTACCCGCTTTAAATAGTTTTATAGTCTCATTATTGATTTTAAGTTGAATATTCTTACATTTTTGGTTAAAACAGATTATAATTGAACGGTAGCCTCAGGAAACCTGAAACGAAAGCCATCTATTGACAAGAAAAGTTCATTTATAGTCACTCATTCCCTTGAAAGTGTTATTATTGGTTTTAAATGGATTTATAATTTCATTATTGATTTTAAGTTCAATTTTCTTTCAATTTTGTTTAAAACAGAATATAATTGAATGTTTACCTCGAGAAACGTGAAGCGAAAGCCATCTATTGACAAGAAAAGTTCATTTATGATCACTCATTCCTTTGAAAGCGTTATTATTGGTTTTAAATGGATTTATAATCTGATTATGGATTTTAAGTTCAATTTTCTTATAATTTTGGTTAAAACAGAATATAATTGAATGCTTACCTCGAGAAACGTGAAGCGAAAGCCATCTATTGACAAGAAAAGTTCATTTATGGTCACTCATTCCTTTGAAAACGTTATTATTGGTTTTAAATGGATTTATAATCTCATTATTGATTTTAAGTTCAATTTTCTTACAATTCTGTTTAAAACAGAATATAATTGAATGTTTACCTCGAGAAACGTGAAGCGAAAGCCATCCATTGACAACAAAAGTCTATTTATAGTCACTCATGCCTTCGGAAGCCTTATTACCCGCTTTAAATAGTTTTATAGTCTAATTATTGATTTTAAGTTGAATATTCTTACATTTTTGGTTAAAACAGATTATAATTGAATGGTAGCCTCAGGAAACCTGAAACGAAAGCCATCTATTGACAAGAAAAGTTCATTTATAGTCACTCATTCCCTTGAAAGCGTTATTATTGGTTTTAAATGGATTTATAATTTCATTATTGATTTTAAGTTCAATTTTCTTACAATTTTGTTTAAAACAGAATATAATTGAATGTTTACCTCGAGAAACGTGAAGCGAAAGCCATCTATTGACAAGAAAAGTTCATTTATGATCACTCATTCCTTTGAAAGCGTTATTATTGGTTTTAAATGGATTTATAATCTGATTATGGATTTTAAGTTCAATTTTCTTATAATTTTGGTTAAAACAGAATATAATTGAATGCTTACCTCGAGAAACGTGAAGCGAAAGCCATCTATTGACAAGAAAAGTTCATTTATGGTCACTCATTCCTTTGAAAACGTTATTATTGGTTTTAAATGGATTTATAATCTCATTATTGATTTTAAGTTCAATTTTCTTACAATTTTGTTTAAAACAGAATATAATTGAATGTTTACCTCGAGAAACGTGACGCGAAAACCATCAATTGACAACAAAAGTCTATTTATAGTCACTCATGCCTTCGGAAGCCTTATTACCCGCTTTAAATAGTTTTATTGTCTCATTATTGATTTTAAGTTGAATATTCTTACATTTTTGGTTAAAACAGATTATAATTGAATGGTAGCCTCAGGAAACCTGAAACGAAAGCCATCTATTGACAAGAAAAGTTCATTTATAGTCACTCATTCCTTTGAAAGCGTTATTATTGGTTTTAAATGGATTTATAATCTCATTATTGATTTTAAGTTCAATTTTCTAACAATTTTGTTTAAAACAGAATATAATTGAATGTTTTCCACGAGAAACATGACGCGAAAACCATCCATTGACAACAAAAGTTTTTTTATAGTCACTCATGCCTTCGGAAGCCTTATTACCCACTTTAAATAGTTTTATAGTCTCATTGTTGATTTTAAGTTGAATATTCTTACATTTTTGGTTAACAAAGATTGTAATTGAATGTTTACCTCGGGAAACGTGAAGCGAAAGCCATCTATTGACAAGAAAAGTTCGTTTATAGTCACTCATTCCTTTGAAAGCATTATTATTGGTTTTAAATGGATTTATAATCACATTATTGATTTTAAGTTCAATTTTCTTACAATTTTGTTTAAAACGGAATATAATTAAATGTTTACCTCGAGAAACGTGAAGCGAAAGCCATCTATTGACAAGAAAAGTTCATTTATGGTCACTCATTCCTTTGAAAACGTTATTATTGGTTTTAAATGGATTTATAATCTCATTATTGATTTTAAGTTCAATTTTCTTACAATTTTGTTTAAAACAGAATATAATTGAATGTTTACCTCGAGAAACGTGAAGCGAAAGCCATCTATTGACAAGAAAAGTTCATTTATGGTCACTTATTCCTTTGAAAACGTTATTATTGGTTTTAAATGGATTTATAATCTCATTATTGATTTTAAGTTCAATTTTCTTACAATTTTGTTTAAAACAGAATATAATTGAATGTTTAGCTCGAGAAACGTGAAGCGAAAGCCATCCATTGACAACAAAAGTCTATTTATAGTCACTCATGCCATCGGAAGCCTTATTACCCGCTTTAAATAGTTTTATAGTCTCATTATTGATTTTAAGTTGAATATTCTTACATTTTTGGTTAAAACAGATTATAATTGAATGGTAGCCTCAGGAAACCTGAAACGAAAGCCATCTATTGACAAGAAAAGTTCATTTATAGTCACTCATTCCCTTCAAAGCGTTATTGTTGGTTTTAAATGGATTTATAATTTCATTATTGATTTTAAGTTCCATTTTCTTACAATTTTGTTTAAAACAGAATATAATTGAATGTTTACTTCGTGAAACGTGAAGCGAAAGCCATCTATTGACAATAAAAGTTCATTTATGATCACTCATTCCTTTGAAAGCAATATTATTGGTTTTAAATGGATTTATAATCTGATTATGGATTTTAAGTTCAATTTTCTTTTAATTTTGGTTAAAAGAGAATATAATTGAATGCTTACCTCGAGAAACGTGAAGCGAAAGCCATCTATTGACAAGAAAAGTTCATTTATGGTCACTCATTCCTTTGAAAACATTATTATTGGTTTTAAATGGATTTATAATCTCATTATTGATTGTAAGTTCAATTTTCTTACAATTCTGTTTAAAACAGAATATAATTGAATGTTTCCCTCGAGAAACCTGAATCGAAAGCCATCCAATGACAACAAAAGTCTATTTTTAGTCATTCATGCCTTCGGAAGCCTTATTACCCGCTTTAAATAGTTTTATAGTCTCATTATTGATTTTAAGTTGAATATTCTTACATTTTTGGTTAAAACAGATTATAATTGAATGGTAGCCTCAGGAAACCTGAAACGAAAGCCATCTATTGACAAGAAAAGTTCATTTATAGTCACTCATTCCCTTGAAAGCGTTATTATTGGTTTTAAATGGATTTATAATTTCATTATTGATTTTAAATTCAATTTTCTTACAATTTTGTTTAAAACAGAATATAATTGAATGTTTACCTCGAGTAACGTGAAGCGAAAGCCATCTATTGACAATAAAAGTTCATTTATGGTCACTCATTCCTTTGAAAACGTTATTATTGGTTTTAAATGGATTTATAATCTCATTATTGATTTTAAGTTCAATTTTCTTACAATTTTGTTTAAAACAGAATATAATTGAATGTTTATCTCGAGAAACGTGAAGCGAAAGCCATCTATTTACAAGAAAAGTTCATTTATGGTCACTCATTCCTTTGAAAATGTTATTATTGGTTTTAAATGGATTTATAATCTCATTATTGATTTTAAGTTCAATTTTCTTACAATTTTGTTTAAAACAGAATATAATTGAATGTTTATCTCGAGAAACGTGAAGCGAAAGCCATCCATTGACAACAAAAGTCTATTTATAGTCACTCATGCCTTCGGAAGCCTTATTACCCGCTTTAAATAGTTTTATAGTCTCATTATTGATTTTAAGTTGAATATTCTTACATTTTTGGTTAAAACAGATTATAATTGAACGGTAGCCTCAGGAAACCTGAAACGAAAGCCATCTATTGACAAGAAAAGTTCATTTATAGTCACTCATTCCCTTGAAAGCGTTATTATTGGTTTTAAATGGATTTATAATTTCACTATTGATTTTAAGTTCAATTTTCTTTCAATTTTGTTTAAAACAGAATATAATTGAATGTTTACCTCGAGAAACGTGAAGCGAAAGCCATCTATTGACAAGAAAAGTTCATTTATGATCACTCATTCCTTTGAAAGCGTTATTATTGGTTTTAAATGGATTTATAATCTGATTATGGATTTTAAGTTCAATTTTCTTATAATTTTGGTTAAAACAGAATATAATTGAATGCTTACCTCGAGAAACGTGAAGCGAAAGCCATCTATTGACAAGAAAAGTTCATTTATGGTCACTCATTCCTTTGAAAACGTTATTATTGGTTTTAAATGGATTTATAATCTCATTATTGATTTTAAGTTCAATTTTCTTACAATTCTGTTTAAAACAGAATATAATTGAATGTTTACCTCGAGAAACGTGAAGCGAAAGCCATCCATTGACAACAAAAGTCTATTTATAGTCACTCATGCCTTCGGAAGCCTTATTACCCGCTTTAAATAGTTTTATAGTCTAATTATTGATTTTAAGTTGAATATTCTTACATTTTTGGTTAAAACAGATTATAATTGAATGGTAGCCTCAGGAAACCTGAAACGAAAGCCATCTATTGACAAGAAAAGTTCATTTATAGTCACTCATTCCCTTGAAAGCGTTATTATTGGTTTTAAATGGATTTATAATTTCATTATTGATTTTAAGTTCAATTTTCTTACAATTTTGTTTAAAACAGAATATAATTGAATGTTTACCTCGAGAAACGTGAAGCGAAAGCCATCTATTGACAAGAAAAGTTCATTTATGATCACTCATTCCTTTGAAAGCGTTATTATTGGTTTTAAATGGATTTATAATCTGATTATGGATTTTAAGTTCAATTTTCTTATAATTTTGGTTAAAACAGAATATAATTGAATGCTTACCTCGAGAAACGTGAAGCGAAAGCCATCTATTGACAAGAAAAGTTCATTTATGGTCACTCATTCCTTTGAAAACGTTATTATTGGTTTTAAATGGATTTATAATCTCATTATTGATTTTAAGTTCAATTTTCTTACAATTTTGTTTAAAACAGAATATAATTGAATGTTTACCTCGAGAAACGTGACGCGAAAGCCATCAATTGACAACAAAAGTCTATTTATAGTCACTCATGCCTTCGGAAGCCTTATTACCCGCTTTAAATAGTTTTATTGTCTCATTATTGATTTTAAGTTGAATATTCTTACATTTTTGGTTAAAACAGATTATAATTGAATGGTAGCCTCAGGAAACGTGAAACGAAAGCCATCTATTGACAAGAAAAGTTCATTTATAGTCACTCATTCCTTTGAAAGCGTTATTATTGGTTTTAAATGGATTTATAATCTCATTATTGATTTTAAGTTCAATTTTCTAACAATTTTGTTTAAAACAGAATATAATTGAATGTTTTCCACGAGAAACATGACGCGAAAACCATCCATTGACAACAAAAGTTTTTTTATAGTCACTCATGCCTTCGGAAGCCTTATTACCCACTTTAAATAGTTTTATAGTCTCATTGTTGATTTTAAGTTGAATATTCTTACATTTTTGGTTAACAAAGATTGTAATTGAATGTTTACCTCGGGAAACGTGAAGCGAAAGCCATCTATTGACAAGAAAAGTTCGTTTATAGTCACTCATTCCTTTGAAAGCATTATTATTGGTTTTAAATGGATTTATAATCACATTATTGATTTTAAGTTCAATTTTCTTACAATTTTGTTTAAAACGGAATATAATTAAATGTTTACCTCGAGAAACGTGAAGCGAAAGCCATCTATTGACAAGAAAAGTTCATTTATGGTCACTCATTCCTTTGAAAACGTTATTATTGGTTTTAAATGGATTTATAATCTCATTATTGATTTTAAGTTCAATTTTCTTACAATTTTGTTTAAAACAGAATATAATTGAATGTTTACCTCGAGAAACGTGAAGCGAAAGCCATCTATTGACAACAAAAGTCTATTTATAGTCACTCATGCCTTCGGAAGCCTTATTACCCGCTTTAAATAGTTTTATAGTCTCATTATTGATTTTAAGTTGAATATTCTTACATTTTTGGTTAAAACAGATTATAATTGAATGGTAGCCTTAGGAAACCTGAAACGAAAGCCATCTATTGACAAGAAAAGTTCATTTATAGTCACTCATTCCTTTGAAAGCGTTATTATTGGTTTTAAATGGATTTATAATTTCATTATTGATTTTAAGTTCAATTTTCTTACAATTTTGTTTAAAACAGAATATAATTGAATGTTTACCTCGAGAAACGTGAAGCGAAAGCCATCTATTGACAAGAAAAGTTCATTTATGGTCACTCATTCCTTTGAAAACGTTATTATTGGTTTTAAATGGATTTATAATCTGATTATGCATTTTAAGTTCAATTTTCTTACAATTTTGTTTAAAACAGAATATAATTGAATGTTTACCTCGAGAAACGTGAAGCGAAAGCCATCTATTGACAAGAAAAGTTCATTTATGGTCACTCATTCCTTTGAAAACGTTATTATTGGTTTTAAATGGATTTATAATCTCATTATTGATTTTAAGTTCAATTTTCTTACAATTTTGTTTAAAACAGAATATAATTGAATGTTTACCTCGAGAAACGTGAAGCGAAAGCCATCTATTGACAATAAAAGTTCATTTATGGTCACTCATTCCTTTGAAAACGTTATTATTGGTTTTAAATGGATTTATAATCTCATTATTGATTTTAAGTTCAATTTTCTTACAATTTTGTTTAAAACAGAATATAATTGAATGTTTACCTCGAGAAACGTGAAGCGAAAGCCATCTATTGACAAGAAAAGTTCATTTATGGTCACTTATTCCTTTGAAAACGTTATTATTTGTTTTAAATGGATTTATAATCTCATTATTGAATTTAAGTTCAATTTTCTTACAATTTTGTTTAAAACAGAATATAATTGAATGTTTAGCTCGAGAAACGTGAAGCGAAAGCCATCCATTGACAACAAAAGTCTATTTATAGTCACTCATGCCATCGGAAGCCTTATTACCCGCTTTAAATAGTTTTATAGTCTCATTATTGATTTTAAGTTGAATATTCTTACATTTTTGGTTAAAACAGATTATAATTGAATGGTAGCCTCAGGAAACCTGAAACGAAAGCCATCTATTGACAAGAAAAGTTCATTTATAGTCACTCATTCCCTTCAAAGCGTTATTATTGGTTTTAAATGGATTTATAATTTCATTATTGATTTTAAGTTCCATTTTCTTACAATTTTGTTTAAAACAGAATATAATTGAATGTTTACCTCGTGAAACGTGAAGCGAAAGCCATCTATTGACAATAAAAGTTCATTTATGATCACTCATTCCTTTGAAAGCAATATTATTGGTTTTAAATGGATTTATAATCTGATTATGGATTTTAAGTTCAATTTTCTTTTAATTTTGGTTAAAACAGAATATAATTGAATGCTTACCTCGAGAAACGTGAAGCGAAAGCCATCTATTGACAAGAAAAGTTCATTTATGGTCACTTATTCCTTTGAAAACGTTATTATTGGTTTTAAATGGATTTATAATCTCATTGTTGATTGTAAGTTCAATTTTCTTACAATTCTGTTTAAAACAGAATATAATTGAATGTTTCCCTCGAGAAACCTGAATCGAAAGCCATCCATTGACAACAAAAGTCTATTTTTAGTCATTCATGCCTTCGGAAGCCTTATTACCCGCTTTAAATAGTTTTATAGTCTCATTATTGATTTTAAGTTGAATATTCTTACATTTTTGGTTAAAACAGATTATAATTGAATGGTAGCCTCAGGAAACCTGAAACGAAAGCCATCTATTGACAAGAAAAGTTCATTTATAGTCACTCATTCCCTTGAAAGCGTTATTGTTGGTTTTAAATGGATTTATAATTTCATTATTGATTTTAAATTCAATTTTCTTACAATTTTGTTTAAAACAGAATATAATTGAATGTTTACCTCGAGAAACGTGAAGCGAAAGCCATCTATTGACAATAAAAGTTCATTTATGGTCACTCATTCCTTTGAAAACGTTATTATTAGTTTTAAATGGATTTATAATCTCATTATTGATTTTAAGTTCAATTTTCTTACAATTTTGTTTAAAACAGAATATAATTGAATGTTTACCTCGAGAAACGTGAAGCGAAAGCCATCTATTTACAAGAAAAGTTCATTTATGGTCACTCATTCCTTTGAAAATGTTATTATTGGTTTTAAATGGATTTATAATCTCATTATTGATTTTAAGTTCAATTTTCTTACAATTTTGTTTAAAACAGAATATAATTGAATGTTTACCTCGAGAAACGTGAAGCGAAAACCATCCATTGACAACAAAAGTCTATTTATAGTCACTCATGCCTTCGGAAGCCTTATTACCCGCTTTAAATAGTTTTATAGTCTCATTATTGATTTTAAGTTGAATATTCTTACATTTTTGGTTAAAACAGATTATAATTGAATGGTAGCCTCAGGAAACCTGAAACGAAAGCCATCTATTGACAAGAAAAGTTCATTTATAGTCACTCATTCCCTTGAAAGCGTTATTATTGGTTTTAAATGGATTTATAATTTCATTATTGATTTTAAGTTCAATTTTCTTACAATTTTGTTTAAAACAGAATATAATTGAATGTTTACCTCGAGAAACGTGAAGCGAAAGCCATCTATTGACAAGAAAAGTTCATTTATGATCACTCATTCCTTTGAAAGCGTTATTATTGGTTTTAAATGGATTTATAATCTGATTATGGATTTTAAGTTCAATTTTCTTATAATTTTGGTTAAAACAGAATATAATTGAATGCTTACCTCGAGAAACGTGAAGCGAAAGCCATCTATTGACAAGAAAAGTTCATTTATGGTCACTCATTCCTTTGAAAACGTTATTATTGGTTTTAAATGGATTTATAATCTCATTATTGATTTTAAGTTCAATTTTCTTACAATTTTGTTTAAAACAGAATATAATTGAATGTTTGCCTCGAGAAACGTGACGCGAAAGCCATCCATTGACAACAAAAGTCTATTTATAGTCACTCATGCCTTCGGAAGCCTTATTACCCGCTTTAAATAGTTTTATAGTTTCATTATTGATTTTAAGTTGAATATTCTTACATTTTTGGTTAAAACAGATTATAATTGAATGGTAGCCTCAGGAAACGTGAAACGAAAGCCATCTATTGATAAGAAAAGTTCATTTATAGTCACTCATTCCTTTGAAAGCGTTATTATTGGTTTTAAATGGATTTATAATCTCATTATTGATTTTAAGTTCAATTTTCTAACAATTTTGTTTAAAACAGAATATAATTGAATGTTTTCCACGAGAAACATGACGCGAAAACCATCCATTGACAACAAAAGTTTTTTTATAGTCACTCATGCCTTCGGAAGCCTTATTACCCACTTTAAATAGTTTTATAGTCTCATTGTTGATTTTAAGTTGAATATTCTTACATTTTTGGTTAACAAAGATTGTAATTGAATGTTTGCCTCGGAAAACGTGAAGCGAAAGCCATCTATTGACAAGAAAAGTTCGTTTATAGTCACTCATTCCTTTGAAAGCATTATTATTGGTTTTAAATGGATTTATAATCACATTATTGATTTTAAGTTCAATTTTCTTACAATTTTGTTTAAAACGGAATATAATTAAATGTTTACCTCGAGAAACGTGAAGCGAAAGCCATCTATTGACAAGAAAAGTTCATTTATGGTCACTCATTCCTTTGAAAACGTTATTATTGGTTTTAAATGGATTTATAATCTCATTATTGATTTTAAGTTCAATTTTCTTACAATTTTGTTTAAAACAGAATATAATTGAATGTTTACCTCGAGAAACGTGAAGCGAAAGCCATCTATTGACAACAAAAGTCTATTTATAGTCACTCATGCCTTCGGAAGCCTTATTACCCGCTTTAAATAGTTTTATAGTCTCATTATTGATTTTAAGTTGAATATTCTTACATTTTTGGTTAAAACAGATTATAATTGAATGGTAGCCTTAGGAAACCTGAAACGAAAGCCATCTATTGACAAGAAAAGTTCATTTATAGTCACTCATTCCTTTGAAAGCGTTATTATTGGTTTTAAATGGATTTATAATTTCATTATTGATTTTAAGTTCAATTTTCTTACAATTTTGTTTAAAACAGAATATAATTGAATGTTTACCTCGAGAAACGTGAAGCGAAAGCCATCTATTGACAAGAAAAGTTCATTTATGGTCACTCATTCCTTTGAAAACGTTATTATTGGTTTTAAATGGATTTATAATCTGATTATGCATTTTAAGTTCAATTTTCTTACAATTTTGTTTAAAACAGAATATAATTGAATGTTTACCTCGAGAAACGTGAAGCGAAAGCCATCTATTGACAAGAAAAGTTCATTTATGGTCACTCATTCCTTTGAAAACGTTATTATTGGTTTTAAATGGATTTATAATCTCATTATTGATTTTAAGTTCAATTTTCTTACAATTTTGTTTAAAACAGAATATAATTGAATGTTTACCTCGAGAAACGTGAAGCGAAAGCCATCTATTGACAATAAAAGTTCATTTATGGTCACTCATTCCTTTGAAAACGTTATTATTGGTTTTAAATGGATTTATAATCTCATTATTGATTTTAAGTTCAATTTTCTTACAATTTTGTTTAAAACAGAATATAATTGAATGTTTACCTCGAGAAACGTGAAGCGAAAGCCATCTATTGACAAGAAAAGTTCATTTATGGTCACTTATTCCTTTGAAAACGTTATTATTGGTTTTAAATGGATTTATAATCTCATTATTGATTTTAAGTTCAATTTTCTTACAATTTTGTTTAAAACAGAATATAATTGAATGTTTAGCTCGAGAAACGTGAAGCGAAAGCCATCCATTGACAACAAAAGTCTATTTATAGTCACTCATGCCATCGGAAGCCTTATTACCCGCTTTAAATAGTTTTATAGTCTCATTATTGATTTTAAGTTGAATATTCTTACATTTTTGGTTAAAACAGATTATAATTGAATGGTAGCCTCAGGAAACCTGAAACGAAAGCCATCTATTAACAAGAAAAGTTCATTTATAGTCACTCATTCCCTTCAAAGCGTTATTATTTGTTTTAAATGGATTTATAATTTCATTATTGATTTTAAGTTCCATTTTCTTACAATTTTGTTTAAAACAGAATATAATTGAATGTTTACCTCGTGAAACGTGAAGCGAAAGCCATCTATTGACAATAAAAGTTCATTTATGGTCACTCATTCCTTTGAAAACGTTATTATTGGTTTTAAATGGATTTATAATCTCATTATTGATTTTAAGTTCAATTTTCTTACAATTTTGTTTAAAACAGAATATAATTGAATGTTTACCTCGAG
The DNA here is from genome assembly GCF_053813885.1 of Theobroma cacao. NCBI lineage: Eukaryota > Viridiplantae > Streptophyta > Magnoliopsida > Malvales > Malvaceae > Theobroma > Theobroma cacao. The sequence continues at coordinate 21,756,859 of NC_142647.1, forward strand.
AAACGTGAAGCGAAAGCCATCTATTGACAATAAAAGTTCATTTATGGTCACTCATTCCTTTGAAAACGTTATTATTGGTTTTAAATGGATTTATAATCTCATTATTGATTTTAAGTTCAATTTTCTTACAATTTTGTTTAAAACAGAATATAATTGAATGTTTACCTCGAGAAACGTGAAGCGAAAGCCATCTATTGACAAGAAAAGTTCATTTATGGTCACTTATTCCTTTAAAAACGTTATTATTGGTTTTAAATGGATTTATAATCTCATTATTGATTATAAGTTCAATTTTCTTACAATTTTGTTTAAAACAGAATATAATTGAATGTTTAGCTCGAGAAACGTGAAGCGAAAGCCATCCATTGACAACAAAAGTCTATTTATAGTCACTCATGCCATCGGAAGCCTTATTACCCGCTTTAAATAGTTTTATAGTCTCATTATTGATTTTAAGTTGAATATTCTTACATTTTTGGTTAACAAAGATTGTAATTGAATGTTTGCCTCGGGAAACGTGAAGCAAAAGCCATCTATTGACAAGAAAAGTTCATTTATAGTCACTCATTCCTTTCAAAGCGTTATTATTGGTTTTAAATGGATTTATAATTTCATTATTGATTTTAAGTTCAATTTTCTTACAATTTTGTTTAAAACAGAATATAATTGAATGTTTACCTCGAGAAACGTGAAGCGAAAGCCATCTATTGACAAGAAAAGTTCATTTATGGTCACTCATTCCTTTGAAAACGTTATTATTGGTTTTAAATGGATTTATAATCTCATTATTGATTTTAAGTTCAATTTTCTTACAATTTTGTTTAAAACAGAATATAATTGAATGTTTACCTCGAGAAACGTGAAGCGAAAGCCATCTATTGACAATAAAAGTTCATTTATGGTCACTCATTCCTTTGAAAACGTTATTATTGGTTTTAAATGGATTTATAATCTCATTATTGATTTTAAGTTCAATTTTCTTACAATTTTGTTTAAAACAGAATATAATTGAATGTTTACCTCGAGAAACGTGAAGCGAAAGCCATCTATTGACAAGAAAAGTTCATTTATGGTCACTTATTCCTTTGAAAACGTTATTATTGGTTTTAAATGGATTTATAATCTCATTATTGATTTTAAGTTCAATTTTCTTACAATTTTGTTTAAAACAGAATATAATTGAATGTTTAGCTCGAGAAACGTGAAGCGAAAGCCATCCATTGACAACAAAAGTCTATTTATAGTCACTCATGCCATCGGAAGCCTTATTACCCGCTTTAAATAGTTTTATAGTCTCATTATTGATTTTAAGTTGAATATTCTTACATTTTTGGTTAACAAAGATTGTAATTGAATGTTTGCCTCGGGAAACGTGAAGCAAAAGCCATCTATTGACAAGAAAAGTTTATTTATAGTCACTCATTCCTTTGAAAGCGTTATTATTGGTTTTAAATGGATTTATAATTTCATTATTGATTTTAAGTTCAATTTTCTTACAATTTTGTTTAAAACAGAATATAATTGAATGTTTACCTCGAGAAACGTGAAGCGAAAGCCATCTATTGACAGGAAAAGTTCATTTATGATCACTCATTCCTTTGAAAGCGTTATTATTGGTTTTAAATTGATTTATAATCTGATTATGGATTTTAAGTTCAATTTTCTTATAATTTTGGTTAAAACAGAATATAATTGAATGCTTACCTCGAGAAACGTGAAGCGAAAGCCATCTATTGACAAGAAAAGTTTATTTATGGTCACTCATTCCTTTGAAAACGTTATTATTGGTTTTAAATGGATTTATAATCTTATTATTGATTTTAAGTTCAATTTCTTACAATTTTGTTTAAAACAGAATATAATTGAATGTTTGCCTCGAGAAACGTGACGCGAACGCCATCCATTGACAACAAAAGTCTATTTATAGTCACTCATGCCTTCGGAAGCCTTATTACCCGCTTTAAATAGTTTTATAGTCTCATTATTGATTTTAAGTTAAATATTCTTATATTTTTGGTTAAAACAGATTATAATTGAATGGTAGCCTCAGGAAACGTGAAACGAAAGCCATCTATTGACAAGAAAAGTTCATTTATAGTCACTCATTCCTTTGAAAGCGTTATTATTGGTTTTAAATGGATTTATAATCTCGTTATTGATTTTAAGTTCAATTTTCTAACAATTTTGTTTAAAACAGAATATAATTGAATATTTTCCTCGAGAAACATGACGCGAAAACAATCCATTGACAACAAAAGTTTATTTATAGTCACTCATGCCTTCGGAAGCCTTATTACTCGCTTTAAATAGTTTTATAGTCTCATTGTGGATTTTAAGTTGAATATTCTTACATTTTTGGTTAACAAAGATTGTAATTGAATGTTTGCCTCGGGAAACGTGAAGCGAAAGCCATCTATTGACAAGAAAAGTTCATTTATAATCACTCATTCCTTTCAAAGCGTTATTATTGGTTTTTAATGGATTTATAATCTGATTATGGATTTTAAGTTCAATTTTCTTATAATTTTGGTTAAAACTGAATATAATTGAATGATTACCTCGAGAAACGTGAAGCGAAAGCCATCTATTGACAAGAAAAGTTCATTTATGGTCACTCATTCCTTTGAAAGCGTTATTTTTGGTTTTAAATGGATTTATAATCTCATTATTGATTTTAAGTTCAATTTTCTTACAATTTTGTTTAAAACAGAATATAATTGAATGTTTGCCTCGAGAAACATGATGCGAAAGCCATCCATTGACAACAAAAGTTTATTTGTAGTCACTCATGCCTTCGGAAGCCTTATTACTCGCTTTAAATAGTTTTATAGTCTCATTGTTGATTTTAAGCTGAATATTCTTACATTTTTTGTTAACAAAGATTGTAATTGAATGTTTGCCTCGGGAAACGTGAAGCGAAAGCCATCTATTGACAAGAAAAGTTCATTTATAGTCACTCATTCCGTTTAAAGCGTTATTATTGGTTTTAAATGGATTTATAATCTCATTATTGATTTTAAGTTCAATTTTCTTACAATTTTGTTTAAAACAGAATATAATTGAATGTTTTCCTCGAGAAACATGACGCGAAAGCCATCCATTGACAACAAAAGTTTATTTCTAGTCACTCATGCCTTCGGAAGCCTTATTACCCGCTTTAAATAGTTTTATAGTCTGATTATTGATTTTAAGTTGAATATTCTTACATTTTTGGTTAAAACAGATTATAATTGAATGTTAGCCTCAGGAAACCTGAAACGAAAGCCATCTATTGACAAGAAAAGTTCATTTATGGTCACTCAATCATTTGAAAGCGTTATTATTGGTTTTAAATGGATTTATAATCTCATTATTGATTTTAAGTTCAATTTTCTTACAATTATGTTTAAAACAGAATATAATTGAATGTTTACCTCGAGAAACGTGAAGCGAAAGCCATCTACTGACAAGAAAAGTTCATTTATGATCACTCATTCCTTTGAAAACGTTATTATTGATTTTAAATGGATTTATAATCTCATTATTGATTTTAAGTTCAATTTTCTTACAATTTTGTTTAAAACAGAATATAATTGAATGTTTACCTCGAGAAACGTGAAGCGAAAACCATCTATTGACAATAAAAGTTCATTTATGGTCACTCATTCCTTTGAAAACGTTATTATTGGTTTTAAATGGATTTATAATCTCATTATTGATTTTAAGTTCAATTTTCTTACAATTTTGTTTAAAACAGAATATAATTGAATGTTTACCTCGAGAAACGTGAAGCGAAAGCCATCTATTGACAATAAAAGTTCATTTATGGTCACTCATTCCTTTGAAAACGTTATTATTGGTTTTAAATGAATTTATAATCTCATTATTGATTTTAAGTTCAATTTTCTTACAATTTTGTTTAAAACAGAATATAATTGAATGTTTACCTCGAGAAACCTGAAGCGAAAGCCATCTATTGACAAGAAAAGTTCATTTATGGTCACTCATTCCTTTGAAAACGTTATTATTGGTTTTAAATGGATTTATAATCTCATTATTGATTTTAAGTTCAATTTTCTTACAATTTTGTTTAAAACAGAATATAATTGAATGTTTAGCTCGAGAAACGTGAAGCGAAAGCCATCCATTGACAACAAAAGTCTATTTATAGTCACTCATGCCATCGGAAGCCTTATTACCCGCTTTAAATAGTTTTATAGTCTCATTATTGATTTTAAGTTGAATATTCTTACATTTTTGGTTAACAAAGACTGTAATTGAATGTTTGCCTCGGGAAACGTGAAGCAAAAGCCATCTATTGACAAGAAAAGTTTATTTATAGTCACTCATTCCTTTGAAAGCGTTATTATTGGTTTTAAATGGATTTATAATTTCATTATTGATTTTAAGTTCAATTTTCTTACAATTTTGTTTAAAACAGAATATAATTGAATGTTTACCTCGAGAAACGTGAAGCGAAAGCCATCTATTGACAAGAAAAGTTCATTTATGGTCACTCATTCCTTTGAAAACGTTATTATTGGTTTTAAATGGATTTATAATCTCATTATTGATTTTAAGTTCAATTTTCTTACAATTTTGTTTAAAACAGAATATAATTGAATGTTTAGCTCGAGAAACGTGAAGCGAAAGCCATCCATTGACAACAAAAGTCTATTTATAGTCACTCATGCCATCGGAAGCCTTATTACCCGCTTTAAATAGTTTTATAGTCTCATTATTGATTTTAAGTTGAATATTCTTACATTTTTGGTTAACAAAGATTGTAATTGAATGTTTACCTCGGGAAACGTGAAGCAAAAGCCATCTATTGACAAGAAAAGTTCATTTATAGTCACTCATTCCTTTGAAAGCGTTATTATTGGTTTTAAATGGATTTATAATCTCATTATTGATTTTAAGTTCAATTTTCTTACAATTTTATTTAAAACAAAATATAATTGAATGTTTACCTCGAGAAACGTGAAGCGAAAGCCATCTATTGACAATAAAAGTTCATTTATGGTCACTCATTCCTTTGAAAACGTTATTATTGGTTTTAAATGAATTTATAATCTCATTATTGATTTTAAGTTCAATTTTCTTACAATTTTGTTTAAAACAGAATATAATTGAATGTTTACCTCGAGAAACCTGAAGCGAAAGCCATCTATTGACAAGAAAAGTTCATTTATGGTCACTCATTCCTTTGAAAACGTTATTATTGGTTTTAAATGGATTTATAATCTCATTATTGATTTTAAGTTCAATTTTCTTACAATTTTGTTTAAAACAGAATATAATTGAATGTTTACCTCGAGAAACGTGAAGAGAAAGCCATCTATTGACAATAAAAGTTCATTTATGGTCACTCATTCCTTTGAAAACGTTATTATTGGTTTTAAATGGATTTATAATCTCATTATTGATTTTAAGTTCAATTTTCTTACAATTTTGTTTAAAACAGAATATAATTGAATGTTTACCTCGAGAAACGTGAAGCGAAAGCCATCTATTGACAAGAAAAGTTCATTTATGGTCACTTATTCCTTTGAAAACGTTATTATTGGTTTTAAATGGATTTATAATCTCATTATTCATTTTAAGTTCAATTTTCTTACAATTTTGTTTAAAACAGAATATAATTGAATGTTTAGCTCGAGAAACGTGAAGCGAAAGCCATCCAATGACAACAAAAGTCTATTTATAGTCGCTCATGCCATCGGAAGCCTTATTACCCGCTTTAAATAGTTTTATAGTCTCATTATTGATTGTAAGTTGAATATTCTTACATTTTTGGTTAAAACAGATTATAATTGAATGGTAGCCTCAGGAAACCTGAAACGAAAGCCATCTATTGACAAGAAAAGTTCATTTATAGTCACTCATTCCTTTGAAAGCGTTATTATTGGTTTTAAATGGATTTATAATTTCATTATTGATTTTAAGTTCCATTTTCTTACAATTTTGTTTAAAACAGAATATAATTGAATGTTTACCTCGAGAAACGTGAAGCGAAAGCCATCTATTGACAATAAAAGTTCATTTATGGTCACTCATTCCTTTGAAAACGTTATTATTGGTTTTAAATGGATTTATAATCTCATTATTGATTTTAAGTTCAATTTTCTTACCATTTTGTTTAAAACAGAATATAATTGAATGTTTACCTCGAGAAACGTGAAGCGAAAGCCATCTATTGACAATAAAAGTTCATTTATGGTCACTCATTCCTTTGAAAACGTTATTTATGGTTTTAAATGGATTTATAATCTCATTATTGATTTTAAGTTCAATTTTCTTACAATTTTGTTTAAAACAGAATATAATTGAATGTTTACCTCGAGAAACGTGAAGCGAAAGTCATCTATTGACAAGAAAAGTTCATTTATGGTCACTTATTCCTTTAAAAACGTTATTATTGGTTTTAAATGGATTTATAATCTCATTATTGATTATAAGTTCAATTTTCTTACAATTTTGTTTAAAACAGAATATAATTGAATGTTTAGCTCGAGAAACGTGAAGCGAAAGCCATCCATTGACAACAAAAGTCTATTTATAGTCACTCATGCCATCGGAAGCCTTATTACCCGCTTTAAATAGTTTTATAGTCTCATTATTGATTTTAAGTTGAATATTCTTACATTTTTGGTTAACAAAGATTGTAATTGAATGTTTGCCTCGGGAAACGTGAAGCAAAAGCCATTTATTGACAAGAAAAGTTCATTTATAGTCACTCATTCCTTTGAAAGCGTTATTATTGGTTTTAAATGGATTTATAATTTCATTATTGATTTTAAGTTCAATTTTCTTACAATTTTGTTTAAAACAGAATATAATTGAATGTTTACCTCGAGAAACGTGAAGCGAAAGCCATCTATTGACAATAAAAGTTCATTTATGGTCACTCATTCCTTTGAAAACGTTATTATTGGTTTTAAATGGATTTATAATCTCATTATTGATTTTAAGTTCAATTTTCTTACAATTTTGTTTAAAACAGAATATAATTGAATGTTTACCTCGAGAAACGTGAAGCGAAAGCCATCTATTGACAAGAAAAGTTCATTTATGGTCACTTATTCCTTTAAAAACGTTATTATTGGTTTTAAATGGATTTATAATCTCATTATTGATTATAAGTTCAATTTTCTTACAATTTTGTTTAAAACAGAATATAATTGAATGTTTAGCTCGAGAAACGTGAAGCGAAAGCCATCCATTGACAACAAAAGTCTATTTATAGTCACTCATGCCATCGGAAGCCTTATTACCCGCTTTAAATAGTTTTATAGTCTCATTATTGATTTTAAGTTGAATATTCTTACATTTTTGGTTAACAAAGATTGTAATTGAATGTTTGCCTCGGGAAACGTGAAGCAAAAGCCATCTATTGACAAGAAAAGTTCATTTATAGTAACTCATTCCTTTGAAAGCGTTATTATTGGTTTTAAATGGATTTATAATCTCATTATTGATTTTAAGTTCAATTTTCTTACAATTTTGTTTAAAACAAAATATAATTGAATGTTTACCTCGAGAAACGTGAAGCGAAAGCCATCTATTGACAATAAAAGTTCATTTATGGTCACTCATTCCTTTGAAAACGTTATTATTGGTTTTAAATGGATTTATAATCTCATTATTGATTTTAAGTTCAATTTTCTTACAATTTTGTTTAAAACAGAATATAATTGAATGTTTACCTCGAGAAACGTGAAGCGAAAGCCATCTATTGACAATAAAAGTTCATTTATGGTCACTCATTCCTTTGAAAACGTTATTATTGGTTTTAAATGGATTTATAATCTCATTATTGATTTTAAGTTCAATTTTCTTACAATTTTGTTTAAAACAGAATATAATTGAATGTTTACCTCGAGAAACGTGAAGAGAAAGCCATCTATTGACAATAAAAGTTCATTTATGGTCACTCATTCCTTTGAAAACGTTATTATTGGTTTTAAATGGATTTATAATCTCATTATTGATTTTAAGTTCAATTTTCTTACAATTTTGTTTAAAACAGAATATAATTGAATGTTTACCTCGAGAAACGTGAAGCGAAAGCCATCTATTGACAAGAAAAGTTCATTTATGGTCACTTATTCTTTTGAAAACGTTATTATTGGTTTTAAATGGATTTATAATCTCATTATTGATTTTAAGTTCAATTTTCTTACAATTTTGTTTAAAACAGAATATAATTGAATGTTTAGCTCGAGAAACGTGAAGCGAAAGCCATCCATTGACAACAAAAGTCTATTTATAGTCACTCATGCCATCGGAAGCCTTATTACCCGCTTTAAATAGTTTTATAGTCTCATTATTGATTTTAAGTTGAATATTCTTACATTTTTGGTTAAAACAGATTATAATTGAATGGTAGCCTCAGGAAACCTGAAACGAAAGCCATCTATTGACAAGAAAAGTTCATTTATAGTCACTCATTCCCTTCAAAGCGTTATTATTGGTTTTAAATGGATTTATAATTTCATTATTGATTTTAAGTTCCATTTTCTTACAATTTTGTTTAAAACAGAATATAATTGAATGTTTACCTCGAGAAACGTGAAGCGAAAGCCATCTATTGACAATAAAAGTTCATTTATGGTCACTCATTCCTTTGAAAACGTTATTATTGGTTTTAAATGGATTTATAATCTCATTATTGATTTTAAGTTCAATTTTCTTACAATTTTGTTTAAAACAGAATATAATTGAATGTTTACCTCGAGAAACGTGAAGCGAAAGCCATCTATTGACAAGAAAAGTTCATTTATGGTCACTTATTCCTTTAAAAACGTTATTATTGGTTTTAAATGGATTTATAATCTCATTATTGATTATAAGTTCAATTTTCTTACAATTTTGTTTAAAACAGAATATAATTGAATGTTTAGCTCGAGAAACGTGAAGCGAAAGCCATCCATTGACAACAAGAGTCTATTTATAGTCACTCATGCTATCGGAAGCCTTATTACCCGCTTTAAATAGTTTTATAGTCTCATTATTGATTTTAAGTTGAATATTCTTACATTTTTGGTTAACAAAGATTGTAATTGAATGTTTGCCTCGGGAAACGTGAAGCAAAAGCCATCTATTGACAAGAAAAGTTCATTTATAGTCACTCATTCCTTTGAAAGCGTTATTATTGGTTTTAAATGGATTTATAATCTCATTATTGATTTTAAGTTCAATTTTCTTACAATTTTGTTTAAGACAAAATATAATTGAATGTTTACCTCGAGAAACGTGAAGCGAAAGCCATCTATTGACAATAAAAGTTCATTTATGGTCACTCATTCCTTTGAAAACGTTATTATTGGTTTTAAATGGATTTATAATCTCATTATTGATTTTAAGTTCAATTTTCTTACAATTTTGTTTAAAACAGAATATAATTGAATGTTTACCTCGAGAAACGTGAAGCGAAAGCCATCTATTGACAAGAAAAGTTCATTTATGGTCACTCATTCCTTTGAAAACGTTATTATTGGTTTTAAATGGATTTATAATCTCATTATTGATTTTAAGTTCAATTTTCTTACAATTTTGTTTAAAACAGAATATAATTGAATGTTTAGCTCGAGAAACGTGAAGCGAAAGCTATCCATTGACAACAAAAGTCTATTTATAGTCACTCATGCCATCGGAAGCCTTATTACCCGCTTTAAATAGTTTTATAGTCTCATTATTGATTTTAAGTTGAATATTCTTACATTTTTGGTTAAAACAGATTATAATTGAATGGTAGCCTCAGGAAACCTGAAACGAAAGCCATCTATTGACAAGAAAAGTTCATTTATAGTCACTCATTCCCTTCAAAGCGTTATTATTGGTTTTAAATGGATTTATAATTTCATTATTGATTTTAAGTTCCATTTTCTTACAATTTTGTTTAAAACAGAATATAATTGAATGTTTACCTCGAGAAACGTGAAGCGAAAGCCATCTATTGACAATAAAAGTTCATTTATGGTCACTCATTCCTTTGAAAACGTTATTATTGGTTTTAAATGGATTTATAATCTCATTATTGATTTTAAGTTCAATTTTCTTACAATTTTGTTTAAAACAGAATATAATTGAATGTTTACCTCGAGAAACGTGAAGCGAAAGCCATCTATTGACAATAAAAGTTCATTTATGGTCACTCATTCCTTTGAAAACGTTATTATTGGTTTTAAATGGATTTATAATCTCATTATTGATTTTAAGTTCAATTTTCTTACAATTTTGTTTAAAACAGAATATAATTGAATGTTTACCTCGAGAAACGTGAAGCGAAAGCCATCTATTGACAAGAAAAGTTCATTTATGGTCACTTATTCCTTTAAAAACGTTATTATTGGTTTTAAATGGATTTATAATCTCATTATTGATTATAAGTTCAATTTTCTTACAATTTTGTTTAAAACAGAATATAATTGAATGTTTAGCTCGAGAAACGTGAAGCGAAAGCCATCCATTGACAACAAAAGTTTATTTATAGTCACTCATGCCATCGGAAGCCTTATTACCCGCTTTAAATAGTTTTATAGTCTCATTATTGATTTTAAGTTGAATATTCTTACATTTTTGGTTAACAAAGATTGTAATTGAATGTTTGCCTCGGGAAACGTGAAGCAAAAGCCATCTATTGACAAGAAAAGTTCATTTATAGTCACTCATTCCTTTGAAAGCGTTATTATTGGTTTTAAATGGATTTATAATTTCATTATTGATTTTAAGTTCAATTTTCTTACAATTTTGTTTAAAACAGAATATAATTGAATGTTTACCTCGAGAAACGTGAAGCGAAAGCCATCTATTGACAAGAAAAGTTCATTTATGATCACTCATTCCTTTGAAAGCGTTATTATTGGTTTTAAATGGATTTATAATCTGATTATGGATTTTAAGTTCAATTTTCTTATAATTTTGGTTAAAACAGAATATAATTGAATGCTTACCTCGAGAAACGTGAAGCGAAAGCCATCTATTGACAAGAAAAGTTCATTTATGGTCACTCATTCCTTTGAAAACGTTATTATTGGTTTTAAATGGATTTATAATCTCATTATTGATTTTAAGTTCAATTTTCTTACAATTTTGTTTAAAACAGAATATAATTGAATGTTTGCCTCGAGAAACGTGACGCGAAAGCCATCCATTGACAACAAAAGTCTATTTATAGTCACTCATGCCTTCGGAAGCCTTATTACCCGCTTTAAATAGTTTTATAGTCTCATTATTGATTTTAAGTTAAATATTCTTACATTTTTGGTTAAAACAGATTATAATTGAATGGTAGCCTCAGGAAACGTGAAACGAAAGCCATCTATTGACAAGAAAAGTTCATTTATAGTCACTCATTCCTTTGAAAGCGTTATTATTGGTTTTAAATGGATTTATAATCTCATTATTGATTTTAAGTTCAATTTTCTAACAATTTTGTTTAAAACAGAATATAATTGAATATTTTCCTCGAGAAACATGACGCGAAAACAATCCATTGACAACAAAAGTTTATTTATAGTCACTCATGCCTTCGGAAGCCTTATTACTCGCTTTAAATAGTTTTATAGTCTCATTGTTGATTTTAAGTTGAATATTCTTACATTTTTGGTTAACAAAGATTGTAATTGAATGTTTGCCTCGGGAAACGTGAAGCGAAAGCCATCTATTGACAAGAAAAGTTCATTTATAATCACTCATTCCTTTGAAAGCGTTATTATTGGTTTTTAATGGATTTATAATCTGATTATGGATTTTAAGTTCAATTTTCTTATAATTTTGGTTAAAACTGAATATAATTGAATGATTACCTCGAGAAACGTGAAGCGAAAGCCATCTATTGACAAGAAAAGTTCATTTATGGTCACTCATTCCTTTGAAAGCGTTATTTTTGGTTTTAAATGGATTTATAATCTCATTATTGATTTTAAGTTCAATTTTCTTACAATTTTGTTTAAAACAGAATATAATTGAATGTTTGCCTCGAGAAACATGATGCGAAAGCCATCCATTGACAACAAAAGTTTATTTGTAGTCACTCATGCCTTCGGAAGCCTTATTACTCGCTTTAAATAGTTTTATAGTCTCATTGTTGATTTTAAGCTGAATATTCTTACATTTTTTGTTAACAAAGATTGTAATTGAATGTTTGCCTCGGGAAACGTGAAGCGAAAGCCATCTATTGACAAGAAAAGTTCATTTATAGTCACTCATTCCGTTTAAAGCGTTATTATTGGTTTTAAATGGATTTATAATCTCATTATTGATTTTAAGTTCAATTTTCTTACAATTTTGTTTAAAACAGAATATAATTGAATGTTTTCCTCGAGAAACATGACGCGAAAGCCATCCATTGACAACAAAAGTTTATTTCTAGTCACTCATGCCTTCGGAAGCCTTATTACCCGCTTTAAATAGTTTTATAGTCTGATTATTGATTTTAAGTTGAATATTCTTACATTTTTGGTTAAAACAGATTATAATTGAATGTTAGCCTCAGGAAACCTGAAACGAAAGCCATCTATTGACAAGAAAAGTTCATTTATGGTCACTCAATCATTTGAAAGCGTTATTATTGGTTTTAAATGGATTTATAATCTCATTATTGATTTTAAGTTCAATTTTCTTACAATTATGTTTAAAACAGAATATAATTGAATGTTTACCTCGAGAAACGTGAAGCGAAAGCCATCTACTGACAAGAAAAGTTCATTTATGATCACTCATTCCTTTGAAAACGTTATTATTGATTTTAAATGGATTTATAATCTCATTATTGATTTTAAGTTCAATTTTCTTACAATTTTGTTTAAAACAGAATATAATTGAATGTTTACCTCGAGAAACGTGAAGCGAAAGCCATCTATTGACAATAAAAGTTCATTTATGGTCACTCATTCCTTTGAAAACGTTATTATTGGTTTTAAATGGATTTATAATCTCATTATTGATTTTAAGTTCAATTTTCTTACAATTTTGTTTAAAACAGAATATAATTGAATGTTTACCTCGAGAAACGTGAAGCGAAAGCCATCTATTGACAAGAAAAGTTCATTTATGGTCACTTATTCCTTTAAAAACGTTATTATTGGTTTTAAATGGATTTATAATCTCATTATTGATTATAAGTTCAATTTTCTTACAATTTTGTTTAAAACAGAATATAATTGAATGTTTAGCTCGAGAAACGTGAAGCGAAAGCCATCCATTGACAACAAAAGTCTATTTATAGTCACTCATGCCATCGGAAGCCTTATTACCCGCTTTAAATAGTTTTATAGTCTCATTATTGATTTTAAGTTGAATATTCTTACATTTTTGGTTAACAAAGATTGTAATTGAATGTTTGCCTCGGGAAACGTGAAGCAAAAGCCATCTATTGACAAGAAAAGTTCATTTATAGTCACTCATTCCTTTGAAAGCGTTATTATTGGTTTTAAATGGATTTATAATCTCATTATAGATTTTAAGTTCAATTTTCTTACAATTTTGTTTAAAACAGAATATAATTGAATGTTTACCTCGAGAAACGTGAAGCGAAAGCCATCTATTGACAATAAAAGTTCATTTATGGTCACTCATTCCTTTGAAAACGTTATTATTGGTTTTAAATGGATTTATAATCTCATTATTGATTTTAAGTTCAATTTTCTTACAATTTTGTTTAAAACAGTATATAATTGAATGTTTACCTCGAGAAACGTGAAGCGAAAGCCATCTATTGACAAGAAAAGTTCATTTATGGTCACTCATTCCTTTGAAAACGTTATTATTGGTTTTAAATGGATTTATAATCTCATTATTGATTTTAAGTTCAATTTTCTTACAATTCTGTTTAAAACAGAATATAATTGAATGTTTAGCTCGAGAAACGTGAAGCGAAAGCCATCCATTGACAACAAAAGTCTATTTATAGTCACTCATGCCATCGGAAGCCTTATTACCCGCTTTAAATAGTTTTATAGTCTCATTATTGATTTTAAGTTGAATATTCTTACATTTTTGGTTAAAACAGATTATAATTGAATGGTAGCCTCCGGAAACCTGAAACGAAAGCCATCTATTGACAAGAAAAGTTCATTTATAGTCACTCATTCCCTTCAAAGCGTTATTATTGGTTTTAAATGGATTTATAATTTCATTATTAATTTTAAGTTCCATTTTCTTACAATTTTGTTTAAAACAGAATATAATTGAATGTTTACCTCGAGAAACGTGAAGCGAAAGCCATCTATTGACAATAAAAGTTCATTTATGGTCACTCATTCCTTTGAAAACGTTATTATTGGTTTTAAATGGATTTATAATCTCATTATTGATTTTAAGTTCAATTTTCTTACAATTTTGTTTAAAACGGAATATAATTGAATGTTTACCTCGAGAAACGTGAAGCGAAAGCCATCTATTGACAATAAAAGTTCATTTATGGTCACTCATTCCTTTGAAAACGTTATTATTGGTTTTAAATGGATTTATAATCTCATTATTGATTTTAAGTTCAATTTTCTTACAATTTTGTTTAAAACAGAATATAATTGAATGTTTACCTCGAGAAACGTGAAGCGAAAGCCATCTATTGACAAGAAAAGTTCATTTATGGTCACTTATTCCTTTAAAAACGTTATTATTGGTTTTAAATGGATTTATAATCTCATTATTGATTATAAGTTCAATTTTCTTACAATTTTGTTTAAAACAGAATATAATTGAATGCTTACCTCGAGAAACGTGAAGCGAAAGCCATCTATTGACAAGAAAAGTTCATTTATGGTCACTCATTCCTTTGAAAACGTTATTATTGGTTTTAAATGGATTTATAATCTCATTATTGATTTTAAGTTCAATTTTCTTACAATTTTGTTTAAAACAGAATATAATTGAATGTTTGCCTCGAGAAACGTGACGCGAAAGCCATCCATTGACAACAAAAGTCTATTTATAGTCACTCATGCCTTCGGAAGCCTTATTACCCGCTTTAAATAGTTTTATAGTCTCATTATTGATTTTAAGTTAAATATTCTTACATTTTTGGTTAAAACAGATTATAATTGAATGGTAGCCTCAGGAAACGTGAAACGAAAGCCATCTATTGACAAGAAAAGTTCATTTATAGTCACTCATTCCTTTGAAAGCGTTATTATTGGTTTTAAATGGATTTATAATCTCATTATTGATTTTAAGTTCAATTTTCTAACAATTTTGTTTAAAACAGAATATAATTGAATATTTTCCTCGAGAAACATGACGCGAAAACAATCCATTGACAACAAAAGTTTATTTATAGTCACTCATGCCTTCGGAAGCCTTATTACTCGCTTTAAATAGTTTTATAGTCTCATTGTTGATTTTAAGTTGAATATTCTTACATTTTTGGTTAACAAAGATTGTAATTGAATGTTTGCCTCAGGAAACGTGAAGCGAAAGCCATCTATTGACAAGAAAAGTTCATTTATAATCACTCATTCCTTTGAAAGCGTTATTATTGGTTTTTAATGGATTTATAATCTGATTATGGATTTTAAGTTCAATTTTCTTATAATTTTGGTTAAAACTGAATATAATTGAATGATTACCTCGAGAAACGTGAAGCGAAAGCCATCTATTGACAAGAAAAGTTCATTTGTGGTCACTCATTCCTTTGAAAGCGTTATTTTTGGTTTTAAATGGATTTATAATCTCATTATTGATTTTAAGTTCAATTTTCTTACAATTTTGTTTAAAACAGAATATAATTGAATGTTTGCCTCGAGAAACATGATGCGAAAGCCATCCATTGACAACAAAAGTTTATTTGTAGTCACTCATGCCTTCGGAAGCCTTATTACTCGCTTTAAATAGTTTTATAGTCTCATTGTTGATTTTAAGCTGAATATTCTTACATTTTTTGTAAACAAAGATTGTAATTGAATGTTTGCCTCGGGAAACGTGAAGCGAAAGCCATCTATTGACAAGAAAAGTTCATTTATAGTCACTCATTCCGTTTAAAGCGTTATTATTGGTTTTAAATGGATTTATAATCTCATTATTGATTTTAAGTTCAATTTTCTTACAATTTTGTTTAAAACAGAATATAATTGAATGTTTTCCTCGAGAAACATGACGCGAAAGCCATCCATTGACAACAAAAGTTTATTTCTAGTCACTCATGCCTTCGGAAGCCTTATTACCCGCTTTAAATAGTTTTATAGTCTGATTATTGATTTTAAGTTGAATATTCTTACATTTTTGGTTAAAACAGATTATAATTGAATGTTAGCCTCAGGAAACCTGAAACGAAAGCCATCTATTGACAAGAAAAGTTCATTTATGGTCACTCAATCATTTGAAAGCGTTATTATTGGTTTTAAATGGATTTATAATCTCATTATTGATTTTAAGTTCAATTTTCTTACAATTTTGTTTAAAACAGAATATAATTGAATGTTTACCTCGAGAAACGTGAAGCGAAAGCCATCTATTGACAAGAAAAGTTCATTTATGATCACTCATTCCTTTGAAAACGTTATTATTGATTTTAAATGGATTTATAATCTCATTATTGATTTTAAGTTCAATTTTCTTACAATTTTGTTTAAAACAGAATATAATTGAATGTTTACCTCGAGAAACGTGAAGCGAAAGCCATTCATTGACAACAAAAGTCTATTTATAGTCACTCATGCCTTCGGAAGCCTTATTACTCGCTTTAAATAGTTTTATAGTCTCATTATTGATTTTAAGTTGAATATTCTTACATTTTTGGTTAAAACAGATTATAATTGAATGGTAGCCTCAGGAAACCTGAAACGAAAGCCATCTATTGACAAGAAAAGTTCATTTATAGTCACTCGTTCCTTTGAAAGCGTTATTATTGGTTTTAAATGGATTTATAATTTCATTATTGATTTTAAGTTCAATTTTCTTACAATTTTGTTTAAAACAGAATATAATTGAATGTTTACCTCGAGAAACGTGAAGCGAAAGCCATCAATTGACAAGAAAAGTTCATTTATGGTCACTCATTCTTTTGAAAACGTTATTATTGGTTTTAAATGGATTTATAATCTCATTATTGATTTTAAGTTCAATTTTCTTACAATTTTGTTTAAAACAGAATATTATTGAATGTTTACCTCGAGAAACGTGAAGCGAAAGCCATCTATTGACAAGAAAAGTTCATTTATGGTCACTCATTCCTTTGAAAATGTTATTATTGGTTTTAAATCGATTTATAATTTCATTATTGATTTTAAGTTTAATTTTCTTACAATTTTGTTTAAAACAGAATATAATTGAATGTTTACCTCGAGAAACCTGAAGCGAAAGCCATCCGTTGACAACAAAAGTCTATTTATAGTCACTCATGCCTTCGGAAGCCTTATTACCCGCTTTAAATAGTTTTATAGTCTCATTATTGATTTTAAGTTGAATATTCTTACATTTTTGGTTAAAACAGATTATAATTGAATGGTAGCCTCAGGAAACCTGAAACGAAAGCCATCTATTGACAAGAAAAGTTCATTTATAGTCACTCATTCCCTTGAAAGCGTTATTATTGGTTTTAAATGGATTTATAATTTCATTATTGATTTTAAGTTCAATTTTCTTACAATTTTGTTTAAAACAGAATATAATTGAATGTTTACCTCGAGAAACGTGAAGCGAAAGCCATCTATTGACAATAAAAGTTCATTTATGGTCACTCATTCCTTTGAAAACGTTATTATTGGTTTTAAATGGATTTATAATCTCATTATTGATTTTAAGTTCAATTTTCTTACAATTTTATTTAAAACAGAATATAATTGAATGTTTACCTCGAGAAACGTGAAGCGAAAGCCATCTATTGACAAGAAAAGTTCATTTATGATCACTCATTCCTTTGAAAGCGTTATTATTGGTTTTAAATGGATTTATAATCTGATTATGGATTTTAAGTTCAATTTTCTTATAATTTTGGTTAAAACAGAATATCATTGAATGCTTACCTCGAGAAACGTGAAGCGAAAGCCATCTATTGACAAGAAAAGTTCATTTATGGTCACTCATTCCTTTGAAAACGTTATTATTGGTTTTAAATGGATTTATAATCTCATTATTGATTTTAAGTTCAATTTTCTTACAATTTTGTTTAAAACAGAATATAATTGAATGTTTGCCTCGAGAAACGTGACGCGAAAGCCATCCATTGACAACAAAAGTCTATTTATAGTCACTCATGCCTTCGGAAGCCTTATTACTCGCTTTAAATAGTTTTATAGTCTCATTATTGATTTTAAGTTGAATATTCTTACATTTTTGGTTGAAACAGATTATAATTGAATGGTAGCCTCAGGAAACCTGAAACGAAAGCCATCTATTGACAAGAAAAGTTCATTTATAGTCACTCATTCCTTTCAAAGCGTTATTATTGGTTTTAAATGGATTTATAATCTCATTATTGATTTTAAGTTCAATTTTCTTACAATTTTGTTTAAAACAGAATATAATTGAATGTTTACCTCGAGAAACGTGAAGCGAAAGCCATCTATTGACAAGAAAAGTTCATTTATGGTCACTCATTACTTTTAAAATGTTATTATTTGTTTTAAATGGATTTATAATCTCATTATTGATTTTAAGTTCAATTTTCTTACAATTCTGTTTAAAACATAATATAATTGAATGTTTACCTCGAGAAACCTGAATCGAAAGCCATCCGTTGACAACAAAAGTCTATTTATAGTCACTCATGCCTTCGGAAGCCTTATTACCCGCTTTAAATAGTTTTATAGTCTCATTATTGATTTTAAGTCGAATATTCTTACATTTTTGGTTAAAACAGATTATAATTGAATGGTAGCCTCAGGAAACCTGAAACGAAAGCCATCTATTGACAAGAAAAGTTCATTTATAGTCACTCATTCCCTTGAAAGCGTTATTATTGGTTTTAAATGGATTTATAATTTCATTATTGATTTTAAGTTCAATTTTCTTACAATTTTGTTTAAAACAGAATATAATTGCATGTTTACCTCGAGAACCGTGAAGCGAAAGCCATCTATTGACAATAAAAGTTCATTTATGGTCACTCATTCCTTTGAAAACGTTATTATTGGTTTTAAATGGATTTATAATCTCATTATTGATTTTAAGTTCAATTTTCTTACAATTTTGTTTAAAACAGAATATAATTGAATGTTTACCTCGAGAAACGTGAAGCGAAAGCCATCTATTGACAAGAAAAGTTCATTTATGATCACTCATTCCTTTGAAAGCGTTATTATTGGTTTTAAATGGATTTATAATCTGATTATGGATTTTAAGTTCAATTTTCTTATAATTTTGGTTAAAACAGAATATCATTGAATGCTTACCTCGAGAAACGTGAAGCGAAAGCCATCTATTGACAAGAAAAGTTCATTTATGGTCACTCATTCCTTTGAAAACGTTATTATTGGTTTTAAATGGATTTATAATCTCATTATTGATTTTAAGTTCAATTTTCTTACAATTTTGTTTAAAACAGAATATAATTGAATGTTTGCCTCGAGAAACGTGACGCGAAAGCCATCCATTGACAACAAAAGTCTATTTATAGTCACTCATGCCTTCGGAAGCCTTATTACCCGCTTTAAATAGTTTTATAGTCTCATTATTGATTTTAAGTTGAATATTCTTACATTTTTGGTTGAAACAGATTATAATTGAATGGTAGCCTCAGGAAACCTGAAACGAAAGCCATCTATTGACAAGAAAAGTTCATTTATAGTCACTCATTCCTTTGAAAGCGTTATTATTGGTTTTAAATGGATTTATAATCTCATTATTGATTTTAAGTTTAATTTTCTTACAATTTTGTTTAAAACAGAATATAATTGAATGTTTACCTCGAGAAACGTGAAGCGAAAGCCATCTATTGACAAGAAAAGTTCATTTATGGTCACTCATTACTTTTAAAATGTTATTATTTGTTTTAAATGGATTTATAATCTCATTATTGATTGTAAGTTCAATTTTCTTACAATTCTGTTTAAAACAGAATATAATTGAATGTTTACCTCGAGAAACCTGAATCGAAAGCCATCCGTTGACAACAAAAGTCTATTTTTAGTCACTCATACCTTCGGAAGCCTTATTACCCGCTTTAAATAGTTTTATAGTCTCATTATTGATTTTAAGTTGAATATTCTTACATTTTTGGTTAAAACAGATTATAATTGAATGGTAGCCTCAGGAAACCTGAAACGAAAGCCATCTATTGACAAGAAAAGTTCATTTATGGTCACTCATTCCCTTGAAAGCGTTATTATTGGTTTTAAATGGATTTATAATTTCATTATTGATTTTAAATTCAATTTTCTTACAATTTTGTTTAAAACAGAATATAATTGAATGTTTACCTCGAGAAACGTGAAGCGAAAGCCATCTATTGACAATAAAAGTTCATTTATGGTCACTCATTCCTTTGAAAACGTTATTATTGGTTTTAAATGGATTTATAATCTCATTATTGATTTTAAGTTCAATTTTCTTACAATTTTGTTTAAAACAGAATATAATTGAATGTTTACCTCGAGAAACGTGAAGCGAAAGCCATCTATTTACAAGAAAAGTTCATTTATGGTCACTCATTCCTTTGAAAATGTTATTATTGGTTTTAAATGGATTTATAATCTCATTATTGATTTTAAGTTCAATTTTCTTACAATTTTGTTTAAAACAGAATATAATTGAATGTTTACCTCGAGAAACGTGAAGCGAAAGCCATCCATTGACAACAAAAGTCTATTTATAGTCACTCATGCCTTCGGAAGCCTTATTACACGCTTTAAATAGTTTTATAGTCTCATTATTGATTTTAAGTTGAATATTCTTACATTTTTGCTTAAAACAGATTATAATTGAATGGTAGCCTCAGGAAACCTGAAACGAAAGCCATCTATTGACAAGAAAAGTTCATTTATAGTCACTCATTCCCTTGAAAGCGTTATTATTGGTTTTAAATGGATTTATAATTTCATTATTGATTTTAAGTTCAATTTTCTTACAATTTTGTTTAAAACAGAATATAATTGAATGTTTACCTCGAGAAACGTGAAGCGAAAGCCATCTATTGACAAGAAAAGTTCATTTATGATCACTCATTCCTTTGAAAGCGTTATTATTGGTTTTAAATGGATTTATAATCTGATTATGGATTTTAAGTTCAATTTTCTTATAATTTTGGTTAAAACAGAATATAATTGAATGCTTACCTCGAGAAACGTGAAGCGAAAGCCATCTATTGACAAGAAAAGTTCATTTATGGTCACTCATTCCTTTGAAAACGTTATTATTGGTTTTAAATGGATTTATAATCTCATTATTGATTTTAAGTTCAATTTTCTTACAATTTTGTTTAAAACAGAATATAATTGAATGTTTGCCTCGAGAAACGTGACGCGAAAGCCATCCATTGACAACAAAAGTCTATTTATAGTCACTCATGCCTTCGGAAGCCTTATTACCCGCTTTAAATAGTTTTATAGTCTCATTATTGATTTTAAGTTGAATATTCTTACATTTTTGGTTAAAACAGATTATAATTGAATGGTAGCCTCAGGAAACGTGAAACGAAAGCCATCTATTGACAAGAAAAGTTCATTTATAGTCACTCATTCCTTTGAAAGCGTTATTATTGGTTTTAAATGGATTTATAATCTCATTATTGATTTTAAGTTCAATTCTCTAACAATTTTGTTTAAAACAGAATATAATTGAATATTTTCCTCGAGAAACATGACGCGAAAACAATCCATTGACAACAAAAGTTTTTTTATAGTCACTCATGCCTTCGGAAGCCTTATTACTCGCTTTAAATAGTTTTATAGTCTCATTGTTGATTTTAAGTTGAATATTCTTACATTTTTGGTTAACAAAGATTGTAATTGAATGTTTGCCTCGAGAAACGTGAAGCGAAAGCCATCTATTGACAAGAAAAGTTCATTTATAATCACTCATTTCTTTGAAAGCGTTATTATTGGTTTTTAATGGATTTATAATCTGATTATGGATTTTAAGTTCAATTTTCTTATAATTTTGGTTAAAACAGAATATAATTGAATGTTTACCTCGAGAAACCTGAAGCGAAAGCCATCTATTGACAAGAAAAGTTCATTTATGGTCACTCATTCCTTTGAAAGCGTTATTTTTGGTTTTAAATGGATTTATAATCTCATTATTGATTTTAAGTTCAATTTTCTTACAATTTTGTTTAAAACAGAATATAATTGAATGTTTGCCTCGAGAAACATGATGCGAAAGCCATCCATTGACAACAAAAGTTTATTTGTAGTCACTCATGCCTTCGGAAGCCTTATTACTCGCTTTAAATAGTTTTATAGTCTCATTGTTGATTTTAAGCTGAATATTCTTACATTTTTTGTTAACAAAGATTGTAATTGAATGTTTGCCTCGAGAAACGTGAAGCGAAAGCCATCTATTGACAAGAAAAGTTCATTTATAGTCACTCATTCCGTTTAAAGCGTTATTATTGGTTTTAAATGGATTTATAATCTCATTATTGATTTTAAGTTCAATTTTCTTACAATTTTGTTTAAAACAGAATATAATTAAATGTTTTCCTCGAGAAACATGACGCGAAAGCCATCCATTGACAACAAAAGTTTATTTCTAGTCACTCATGCCTTCGGAAGCCTTATTACCCGCTTTAAATAATTTTATAGTCTGATTATTGATTTTAAGTTGAATATTCTTACATTTTTGGTTAAAACAGATTATAATTGAATGTTAGCCTCAGGAAACCTGAAACGAAAGCCATCTATTGACAAGAAAAGTTCATTTATGGTCACTCAATCATTTGAAAGCGTTATTATTGGTTTTAAATGGATTTATAATCTCATTATTGATTTTAAGTTCAATTTTCTTACAATTTTGTTTAAAACAGAATATAATTGAATGCTTACCTCGAGAAACGTGAAGCGAAAGCCATCTATTGACAAGAAAAGTTCATTTATGGTCACTCATTCCTTTGAAAACGTTATTATTGGTTTTAAATGGATTTATAATCTCATTATTGATTTTAAGTTCAATTTTCTTACAATTTTGTTTAAAACAGAATATAATTGAAAGTTTGCCTCGAGAAACGTGACGCGAAAGCCATCCATTGACAACAAAAGTCTATTTATAGTCACTCATGCCTTCGGAAGCCTTATTACCCGCTTTAAATAGTTTTATAGTCTCATTATTGATTTTAAGTTGAATATTCTTACATTTTTGGTTGAAACAGATTATAATTGAATGGTAGCCTCAGGAAACCTGAAACGAAAGCCATCTATTGACAAGAAAAGTTCATTTATAGTCACTCATTCCTTTGAAAGCGTTATTATTGGTTTTAAATGGATTTATAATCTCATTATTGATTTTAAGTTCAATTTTCTTACAATTTTGTTTAAAACATAATATAATTGAATGTTTACCTCGAGAAACGTGAAGCGAAAGCCATCTATTGACAAGAAAAGTTCATTTATGGTCACTCATTACTTTTAAAATGTTATTATTTGTTTTAAATGGATTTATAATCTCATTATTGATTTTAAGTTCAATTTTCTTACAATTCTGTTTAAAACAGAATATAATTGAATGTTTACCTCGAGAAACCTGAATCGAAAGCCATCCGTTGACAACAAAAGTCTATTTATAGTCACTCATGCCTTCGGAAGCCTTATTACCCGCTTTAAATAGTTTTATAGTCTCGTTATTGATTTTAAGTTGAATATTCTTACATTTTTGGTTAAAACAGATTATAATTGAATGGTAGCCTCAGGAAACCTGAAACGAAAGCCATCTATTGACAAGAAAAGTTCATTTATAGTCACTCATTCCCTTGAAAGCGTTATTATTGGTTTTAAATGGATTTATAATTTCATTATTGATTTTAAGTTCAATTTTCTTACAATTTTGTTTAAAATAGAATATAATTGAATGTTTACCTCGAGAAACGTGAAGCGAAAGCCATCAATTGACAAGAAAAGTTCATTTATGGTCACTCATTCTTTTGAAAACGTTATTATTGGTTTTAAATGGATTTATAATCTCATTATTGATTTTAAGTTCAATTTTCTTACAATTTTGTTTAAAACAGAATATAATTGAATGTTTACCTCGAGAAACGTGAAGCGAAAGCCATCTATTGACAAGAAAAGTTCATTTATGGTCACTCATTCCTTTGAAAATGTTATTATTGGTTTTAAATTGATTTATAATCTCATTATTGATTTTAAGTTTAATTTTCTTACAATTTTGTTTAAAACAGAATATAATTGAATGTTTACCTCGAGAAACCTGAAGCGAAAGCCATCCGTTGACAACAAAAGTCTATTTATAGTCACTCATGCCTTCGGAAGCCTTATTACCCGCTTTAAATAGTTTTATAGTCTCATTATTGATTTTAAGTTGAATATTCTTACATTTTTGGTTAAAACAGATTATAATTGAATGGTAGCCTCAGGAAACCTGAAACGAAAGCCATCTATTGACAAGAAAAGTTCATTTATAGTCACTCATTCCCTTGAAAGCGTTATTATTGGTTTTAAATGGATTTATAATTTCATTATTGATTTTAAGTTCAATTTTCTTACAATTTTGTTTAAAATAGAATATAATTGAATGTTTACCTCGAGAAACGTGAAGCGAAAGCCATCTATTGACAATAAAAGTTCATTTATGGTCACTCATTCCTTTGAAAACGTTATTATTGGTTTTAAATGGATTTATAATCTCATTATTGATTTTAAGTTCAATTTTCTTACAATTTTGTTTAAAACAGAATATAATTGAATGTTTGCCTCGAGAAACGTGACGCGAAAGCCATCCGTTGACAACAAAAATCTATTTATAGTCACTCATGCCTTCGGAAGCCTTATTACTCGCTTTAAATAGTTTTATAGTCTCATTATTGATTTTAAGTTGAATATTCTTACATTTTTGGTTGAAACAGATTATAATTGAATGGTAGCCTCAGGAAACCTGAAACGAAAGCCATCTATTGACAAGAAAAGTTCATTTATAGTCACTCATTCCTTTGAAAGCGTTATTATTGGTTTTAAATGGATTTATAATCTCATTATTGATTTTAAGTTCAATTTTTTTACAATTTTGTTTAAAACAGAATATAATTGAATGTTTACCTCGAGAAACGTGAAGCGAAAGCCATCTATTGACAAGAAAAGTTCATTTATGGTCACTCATTACTTTTAAAATGTTATTATTTGTTTTAAATGGATTTATAATCTCATTATTGATTTTAAGTTCAATTTTCTTACAATTCTGTTTAAAACAGAATATAATTGAATGTTTACCACGAGAAACCTGAATCGAAAGCCATCCGTTGACAACAAAAGTCTATTTATAGTCACTCATGCCTTCGGAAGCCTTATTACCCGCTTTAAATAGTTTTATAGTCTCATTATTGATTTTAAGTTGAATATTCTTACATTTTTGGTTAAAACAGATTATAATTGAATGGTAGCCTCAGGAAACCTGAAACGAAAGCCATCTATTGACAAGAAAAGTTCATTTATAGTCACTCATTCCCTTGAAAGCGTTATTATTGGTTTTAAATGGATTTATAATTTCATTATTGATTTTAAGTTCAATTTTCTTACAATTTTGTTTAAAACAGAATATAATTGAATGTTTACCTCGAGAAACGTGAAGCGAAAGCCATCTATTGACAATAAAAGTTCATTTATGGTCACTCATTCCTTTGAAAACGTTATTATTGGTTTTAAATGGATTTATAATCTCATTATTGATTTTAAGTTCAATTTTCTTACAATTTTGTCTAAAACAGAATATAATTGAATGTTTACCTCGAGAAACGTGAAGCGAAAGCCATCTATTGACAAGAAAAGTTCATTTATGATCACTCATTCCTTTGAAAGCGTTATTATTGGTTTTAAATGGATTTATAATCTGATTATGGATTTTAAGTTCAATTTTCTTATAATTTTGGTTAAAACAGAATATCATTGAATGCTTACCTCGAGAAACGTGAAGCGAAAGCCATCTATTGACAAGAAAAGTTCATTTATGGTCACTCATTCCTTTGAAAACGTTATTATTGGTTTTAAATGGATTTATAATCTCATTATTGATTTTAAGTTCAATTTTCTTACAATTTTGTTTAAAACAGAATATAATTGAATGTTTGCCTCGAGAAACGTGACGTGAAAGCCATCCATTGACAACAAAAGTCTATTTATAGTCACTCATGCCTTCGGAAGCCTTATTACCCGCTTTAAATAGTTTTATAGTCTCATTATTGATTTTAAGTTGAATATTCTTACTTTTTTTCGTCAAACAGATTATAATTGAATGGTAGCCTCAGGAAACGTGAAACGAAAGCCATCTATTGACAAGAAAAGTTCATTTATAGTCACTCATTCCTTTGAAAGCGTTATTATTGGTTTTAAATGGATTTATAATCTTATTATTGATTTTAAGTTCAATTTTCTTACAATTTTGTTTAAAACAGAATATAATTGAATGTTTACCTCGAGAAACGTGAAGCGAAAGCCATCTATTGACAAGAAAAGTTCATTTATGATCACTCATTCCTTTGAAAGCGTTATTATTGGTTTTAAATGGATTTATAATCTGATTATGGATTTTAAGTTCAATTTTCTTATAATTTTGGTTAAAACAGAATATCATTGAATGCTTACCTCGAGAAACGTGAAGCGAAAGCCATCTATTGACAAGAAAAGTTCATTTATGGTCACTCATTCCTTTGAAAACGTTATTATTGGTTTTCAATGGATTTATAATCTCATTATTGATTTTAAGTTCAATTTTCTTACAATTTTGTTTAAAACAGAATATAATTGAATGTTTGCCTCGAGAAACGTGACGCGAAATCCATCCATTGACAACAAAAGTCTATTTATAGTCACTCATGCCTTCGGAAGCCTTATTACCCGCTTTAAATAGTTTTATAGTCTCATTATTGATTTTAAGTTGAATATTCTTACATTTTTGGTTGAAACAGATTATAATTGAATGGTAGCCTCAGGAAACCTGAAACGAAAGCCATCTATTGACAAGAAAAGTTCATTTATAGTCACTCATTCCTTTGAAAGCGTTATTATTGGTTTTAAATGGATTTATAATCTCATTATTGATTTTAAGTTTAATTTTCTTACAATTTTGTTTAAAACAGAATATAATTGAATGTTTACCTCGAGAAACGTGAAGCGAAAGCCATCTATTGACAAGAAAAGTTCATTTATGGTCACTCATTACTTTTAAAATGTTATTATTTGTTTTAAATGGATTTATAATCTCATTATTGATTGTAAGTTCAATTTTCTTACAATTCTGTTTAAAACAGAATATAATTGAATGTTTACCTCGAGAAACCTGAATCGAAAGCCATCCATTGACAACAAAAGTCTATTTTTAGTCACTCATGCCTTCGGAAGCCTTATTACTCGCTTTAAATAGTTTTATAGTCTCATTATTGATTTTAAGTTGAATATTCTTACATTTTTGGTTAAAACAGATTATAATTGAATGGTAGCCTCAGGAAACCTGAAACGAAAGCCATCTATTGACAAGAAAAGTTCATTTATAGTCACTCATTCCTTTGAAAGCGTTATTATTGGTTTTAAATGGATTTATAATTTCATTATTGATTTTAAGTTCAATTTTCTTACAATTTTGTTTAAAACAGAATATAATTGAATGTTTACCTCGAGAAACGTGAAGCGAAAGCCATCAATTGACAAGAAAAGTTCATTTATGGTCACTCATTCTTTTGAAAACGTTATTATTGGTTTTAAATGGATTTATAATCTCATTATTGATTTTAAGTTCAATTTTCTTACAATTTTGTTTAAAACAGAATATAATTGAATGTTTACCTCGAGAAACGTGAAGCGAAAGCCATCTATTGACAAGAAAAGTTCATTTATGGTCACTCATTCCTTTGAAAATGTTATTATTGGTTTTAAATTGATTTATAATCTCATTATTGATTTTAAGTTTAATTTTCTTACAATTTTTTTTAAAACAGAATATAATTGAATGTTTACCTCGAGAAACCTGAAGCGAAAGCCATCCGTTGACAACAAAAGTCTATTTATAGTCACTCATGCCTTCGGAAGCCTTATTACCCGCTTTAAATAGTTTTATAGTCTCATTATTGATTTTAAGTTGAATATTCTTACATTTTTGGTTAAAACAGATTATAATTGAATGGTACCCTCAGGAAACCTGAAACGAAAGCCATCTATTGACAAGAAAAGTTCATTTATAGTCACTCATTCCCTTGAAAGCGTTATTATTGGTTTTAAATGGATTTATAATTTCCTTATTGATTTTAAGTTCAATTTTCTTACAATTTTGTTTAAAACAGAATATAATTGAATGTTTACCTCGAGAAACGTGAAGCGAAAGCCATCTATTGACAATAAAAGTTCATTTATGGTCACTCATTCCTTTGAAAGCGTTATTATTGGTTTGAAATGGATTTATAATCTGATTATGGATTTTAAGTTCAATTTTCTTATAATTTTGGTTAAAACAGAATATCATTGAATGCTTACCTCGAGAAACGTGAAGCGAAAGCCATCTATTGACAAGAAAAGTTCATTTATGGTCACTCATTCCTTTGAAAACGTTATTATTGGTTTTAAATGGATTTATAATCTCATTATTGATTTTAAGTTCAATTTTCTTACAATTTTGTTTAAAACAGAATATAATTGAATGTTTGCCTCGAGAAACGTGACGCGAAAGCCATCCATTGACAACAAAAGTCTATTTATAGTCACTCATGCCTTCGGAAGCCTTATTACTCGCTTTAAATAGTTTTATAGTCTCATTATTGATTTTAAGTTGAATATTCTTACATTTTTGGTTGAAACAGATTATAATTGAATGGTAGCCTCAGGAAACCTGAAACGAAAGCCATCTATTGACAAGAAAAGTTCATTTATAGTCACTCATTCCTTTGAAAGCGTTCTTATTGGTTTTAAATGGATTTATAATCTCATTATTGATTTTAAGTTCAATTTTCTTACAATTTTGTTTAAAACAGAATATAATTGAATGTTTACCTCGAGAAACGTGAAGCGAAAGCCATCTATTGACAAGAAAAGTTCATTTATGGTCACTCATTACTTTTAAAATGTTATTATTTGTTTTAAATGGATTTATAATCTCATTATTGATTTTAAGTTCAATTTTCTTACAATTCTGTTTAAAACAGAATATAATTGAATGTTTACCTCGAGAAACCTGAATCGAAAGCCATCCGTTGACAACAAAAGTCTATTTATAGTCACTCATGCCTTCGAAAGCCTTATTACCCGCTTTAAATAGTTTTATAGTCTCATTATTGATTTTAAGTTGAATATTCTTACATTTTTGGTTAAAACAGATTATAATTGAATGGTAGCCTCAGGAAACCTGAAACGAAAGCCATCTATTGACAAGAAAAGTTCATTTATAGTCACTCATTCCCTTGAAAGCGTTATTATTGGTTTTAAATGGATTTATAATTTCATTATTGATTTTAAGTTCAATTTTCTTACAATTTTGTTTAAAACAGTATATAATTGAATGTTTACCTCGAGAAACGTGAAGCGAAAGCCATCTATTGACAATAAAAGTTCATTTATGGTCACTCATTCCTTTGAAAACGTTATTATTGGTTTTAAATGGATTTATAATCTCATTATTGATTTTAAGTTCAATTTTCTTACAATTTTGTTTAAAACAGAATATAATTGAATGTTTACCTCGAGAAACGTGAAGCGAAAGCCATCTATTGACAAGAAAAGTTCATTTATGATCACTCATTCCTTTGAAAGCGTTATTATTGGTTTTAAATGGATTTATAATCTGATTATGGATTTTAAGTTCAATTTTCTTATAATTTTGGTTAAAACAGAATATCATTGAATGCTTACCTCGAGAAACGTGAAGCGAAAGCCATCTATTGACAAGAAAAGTTCATTTATGGTCACTCATTCCTTTGAAAACGTTATTATTGGTTTTAAATGGATTTATAATCTCATTATTGATTTTAAGTTCAATTTTCTTACAATTTTGTTTAAAACAGAATATAATTGAATGTTTGCCTCGAGAAACGTGACGCGAAAGCCATCCATTGACAACAAAAGTCTATTTATAGTCACTCATGCCTTCGGAAGCCTTATTACTCGTTTTAAATAGTTTTATAGTCTCATTATTGATTTTAAGTTGAATATTCTTACATTTTTGGTTTAAACAGATTATAATTGAATGGTAGCCTCAGGAAACCTGATACGAAAGCCATCTATTGACAAGAAAAGTTCATTTATAGTCACTCATTCCTTTGAAAGCGTTATTATTGGTTTTAAATGGATTTATAATCTGATTATTGATTTTAAGTTTAATTTTCTTACAATTTTGTTTAAAACAGAATATAATTGAATGTTTACCTCGAGAAACGTGAAGCGAAAGCCATCTATTGACAAGAAAAGTTCATTTATGGTCACTCATTACTTTTAAAATGTTATTATTTGTTTTAAATGGATTTATAATCTCATTATTGATTGTAAGTTCAATTTTCTTACAATTCTGTTTAAAACAGAATATAATTGAATGTTTACCTCGAGAAACCTGAATCGAAAGCCATCCATTGACAACAAAAGTCTATTTTTAGTCACTCATGCCTTCGGAAGCCTTATTACCCGCTTTAAATAGTTTTATAGTCTCATTATTGATTTTAAGTTGAATATTCTTACATTTTTGGTTAAAACAGATTATAATTGAATGGTAGCCTCAGGAAACCTGAAACGAAAGCCATCTATTGACAAGAAAAGTTCATTTATAGTCACTCATTCCCTTGAAAGCGTTATTATTGGTTTTAAATGGATTTATAATTTCATTATTGATTTTAAGTTCAATTTTCTTACAATTTTGTTTAAAACAGAATATAATTGAATGTTTACCTCGAGAAACGTGAAGCGAAAGCCATCTATTGACAATAAAAGTTCATTTATGGTCACTCATTCCTTTGAAAACGTTATTATTGGTTTTAAATGGATTTATAATCTCATTATTGATTTTAAGTTCAATTTTCTTACAATTTTGTCTAAAACAGAATATAATTGAATGTTTACCTCGAGAAACGTGAAGCGAAAGCCATCTATTGACAAGAAAAGTTCATTTATGATCACTCATTCCTTTGAAAGCGTTATTATTGGTTTTAAATGGATTTATAATCTGATTATGGATTTTAAGTTCAATTTTCTTATAATTTTGGTTAAAACAGAATATCATTGAATGCTTACCTCGAGAAACGTGAAGCGAAAGCCATCTATTGACAAGAAAAGTTCATTTATGGTCACTCATTCCTTTGAAAACGTTATTATTGGTTTTAAATGGATTTATAATCTCATTATTGATTTTAAGTTCAATTTTCTTACAATTTTGTTTAAAACAGAATATAATTGAATGTTTGCCTCGAGAAACGTGACGTGAAAGCCATCCATTGACAACAAAAGTCTATTTATAGTCACTCATGCCTTCGGAAGCCTTATTACCCGCTTTAAATAGTTTTATAGTCTCATTATTGATTTTAAGTTGAATATTCTTACTTTTTTTCGTCAAACAGATTATAATTGAATGGTAGCCTCAGGAAACGTGAAACGAAAGCCATCTATTGACAAGAAAAGTTCATTTATAGTCACTCATTCCTTTGAAAGCGTTATTATTGGTTTTAAATGGATTTATAATCTTATTATTGATTTTAAGTTCAATTTTCTTACAATTTTGTTTAAAACAGAATATAATTGAATGTTTACCTCGAGAAACGTGAAGCGAAAGCCATCTATTGACAAGAAAAGTTCATTTATGATCACTCATTCCTTTGAAAGCGTTATTATTGGTTTTAAATGGATTTATAATCTGATTATGGATTTTAAGTTCAATTTTCTTATAATTTTGGTTAAAACAGAATATCATTGAATGCTTACCTCGAGAAACGTGAAGCGAAAGCCATCTATTGACAAGAAAAGTTCATTTATGGTCACTCATTCCTTTGAAAACGTTATTATTGGTTTTCAATGGATTTATAATCTCATTATTGATTTTAAGTTCAATTTTCTTACAATTTTGTTTAAAACAGAATATAATTGAATGTTTGCCTCGAGAAACGTGACGCGAAATCCATCCATTGACAACAAAAGTCTATTTATAGTCACTCATGCCTTCGGAAGCCTTATTACCCGCTTTAAATAGTTTTATAGTCTCATTATTGATTTTAAGTTGAATATTCTTACATTTTTGGTTGAAACAGATTATAATTGAATGGTAGCCTCAGGAAACCTGAAACGAAAGCCATCTATTGACAAGAAAAGTTCATTTATAGTCACTCATTCCTTTGAAAGCGTTATTATTGGTTTTAAATGGATTTATAATCTCATTATTGATTTTAAGTTTAATTTTCTTACAATTTTGTTTAAAACAGAATATAATTGAATGTTTACCTCGAGAAACGTGAAGCGAAAGCCATCTATTGACAAGAAAAGTTCATTTATGGTCACTCATTACTTTTAAAATGTTATTATTTGTTTTAAATGGATTTATAATCTCATTATTGATTGTAAGTTCAATTTTCTTACAATTCTGTTTAAAACAGAATATAATTGAATGTTTACCTCGAGAAACCTGAATCGAAAGCCATCCATTGACAACAAAAGTCTATTTTTAGTCACTCATGCCTTCGGAAGCCTTATTACTCGCTTTAAATAGTTTTATAGTCTCATTATTGATTTTAAGTTGAATATTCTTACATTTTTGGTTAAAACAGATTATAATTGAATGGTAGCCTCAGGAAACCTGAAACGAAAGCCATCTATTGACAAGAAAAGTTCATTTATAGTCACTCATTCCTTTGAAAGCGTTATTATTGGTTTTAAATGGATTTATAATTTCATTATTGATTTTAAGTTCAATTTTCTTACAATTTTGTTTAAAACAGAATATAATTGAATGTTTACCTCGAGAAACGTGAAGCGAAAGCCATCAATTGACAAGAAAAGTTCATTTATGGTCACTCATTCTTTTGAAAACGTTATTATTGGTTTTAAATGGATTTATAATCTCATTATTGATTTTAAGTTCAATTTTCTTACAATTTTGTTTAAAACAGAATATAATTGAATGTTTACCTCGAGAAACGTGAAGCGAAAGCCATCTATTGACAAGAAAAGTTCATTTATGGTCACTCATTCCTTTGAAAATGTTATTATTGGTTTTAAATTGATTTATAATCTCATTATTGATTTTAAGTTTAATTTTCTTACAATTTTTTTTAAAACAGAATATAATTGAATGTTTACCTCGAGAAACCTGAAGCGAAAGCCATCCGTTGACAACAAAAGTCTATTTATAGTCACTCATGCCTTCGGAAGCCTTATTACCCGCTTTAAATAGTTTTATAGTCTCATTATTGATTTTAAGTTGAATATTCTTACATTTTTGGTTAAAACAGATTATAATTGAATGGTACCCTCAGGAAACCTGAAACGAAAGCCATCTATTGACAAGAAAAGTTCATTTATAGTCACTCATTCCCTTGAAAGCGTTATTATTGGTTTTAAATGGATTTATAATTTCCTTATTGATTTTAAGTTCAATTTTCTTACAATTTTGTTTAAAACAGAATATAATTGAATGTTTACCTCGAGAAACGTGAAGCGAAAGCCATCTATTGACAATAAAAGTTCATTTATGGTCACTCATTCCTTTGAAAGCGTTATTATTGGTTTGAAATGGATTTATAATCTGATTATGGATTTTAAGTTCAATTTTCTTATAATTTTGGTTAAAACAGAATATCATTGAATGCTTACCTCGAGAAACGTGAAGCGAAAGCCATCTATTGACAAGAAAAGTTCATTTATGGTCACTCATTCCTTTGAAAACGTTATTATTGGTTTTAAATGGATTTATAATCTCATTATTGATTTTAAGTTCAATTTTCTTACAATTTTGTTTAAAACAGAATATAATTGAATGTTTGCCTCGAGAAACGTGACGCGAAAGCCATCCATTGACAACAAAAGTCTATTTATAGTCACTCATGCCTTCGGAAGCCTTATTACTCGCTTTAAATAGTTTTATAGTCTCATTATTGATTTTAAGTTGAATATTCTTACATTTTTTGTTGAAACAGATTATAATTGAATGGTAGCCTCAGGAAACCTGAAACGAAAGCCATCTATTGACAAGAAAAGTTCATTTATAGTCACTCATTCCTTTGAAAGCGTTCTTATTGGTTTTAAATGGATTTATAATCTCATTATTGATTTTAAGTTCAATTTTCTTACAATTTTGTTTAAAACAGAATATAATTGAATGTTTACCTCGAGAAACGTGAAGCGAAAGCCATCTATTGACAAGAAAAGTTCATTTATGGTCACTCATTACTTTTAAAATGTTATTATTTGTTTTAAATGGATTTATAATCTCATTATTGATTTTAAGTTCAATTTTCTTACAATTCTGTTTAAAACAGAATATAATTGAATGTTTACCTCGAGAAACCTGAATCGAAAGCCATCCGTTGACAACAAAAGTCTATTTATAGTCACTCATGCCTTCGAAAGCCTTATTACCCGCTTTAAATAGTTTTATAGTCTCATTATTGATTTTAAGTTGAATATTCTTACATTTTTGGTTAAAACAGATTATAATTGAATGGTAGCCTCAGGAAACCTGAAACGAAAGCCATCTATTGACAAGAAAAGTTCATTTATAGTCACTCATTCCCTTGAAAGCGTTATTATTGGTTTTAAATGGATTTATAATTTCATTATTGATTTTAAGTTCAATTTTCTTACAATTTTGTTTAAAACAGTATATAATTGAATGTTTACCTCGAGAAACGTGAAGCGAAAGCCATCTATTGACAATAAAAGTTCATTTATGGTCACTCATTCCTTTGAAAACGTTATTATTGGTTTTAAATGGATTTATAATCTCATTATTGATTTTAAGTTCAATTTTCTTACAATTTTGTTT
Source organism: Theobroma cacao (assembly GCF_053813885.1). Classification (NCBI taxonomy): domain Eukaryota; kingdom Viridiplantae; phylum Streptophyta; class Magnoliopsida; order Malvales; family Malvaceae; genus Theobroma; species Theobroma cacao. Next base: position 21,791,881 of record NC_142647.1, read on the forward strand.
AAAACAGAATATAATTGAATGTTTACCTCGAGAAACGTGAAGCGAAAGCCATCTATTGACAAGAAAAGTTCATTTATGATCACTCATTCCTTTGAAAGCGTTATTATTGGTTTTAAATGGATTTATAATCTGATTATGGATTTTAAGTTCAATTTTCTTATAATTTTGGTTAAAACAGAATATCATTGAATGCTTACCTCGAGAAACGTGAAGCGAAAGCCATCTATTGACAAGAAAAGTTCATTTATGGTCACTCATTCCTTTGAAAACGTTATTATTGGTTTTAAATGGATTTATAATCTCATTATTGATTTTAAGTTCAATTTTCTTACAATTTTGTTTAAAACAGAATATAATTGAATGTTTGCCTCGAGAAACGTGACGCGAAAGCCATCCATTGACAACAAAAGTCTATTTATAGTCACTCATGCCTTCGGAAGCCTTATTACTCGTTTTAAATAGTTTTATAGTCTCATTATTGATTTTAAGTTGAATATTCTTACATTTTTGGTTTAAACAGATTATAATTGAATGGTAGCCTCAGGAAACCTGATACGAAAGCCATCTATTGACAAGAAAAGTTCATTTATAGTCACTCATTCCTTTGAAAGCGTTATTATTGGTTTTAAATGGATTTATAATCTGATTATTGATTTTAAGTTTAATTTTCTTACAATTTTGTTTAAAACAGAATATAATTGAATGTTTACCTCGAGAAACGTGAAGCGAAAGCCATCTATTGACAAGAAAAGTTCATTTATGGTCACTCATTACTTTTAAAATGTTATTATTGGTTTTAAATGGATTTATAATCTCATTATTGATTGTAAGTTCAATTTTCTTACAATTCTGTTTAAAACAGAATATAATTGAATGTTTACCTCGAGAAACCTGAATCGAAAGCCATCCATTGACAACAAAAGTCTATTTTTAGTCACTCATGCCTTCGGAAGCCTTATTACCCGCTTTAAATAGTTTTATAGTCTCATTATTGATTTTAAGTTGAATATTCTTACATTTTTGGTTAAAACAGATTATAATTGAATGGTAGCCTCAGGAAACCTGAAACGAAAGCCATCTATTGACAAGAAAAGTTCATTTATAGTCACTCATTCCCTTGAAAGCGTTATTATTGGTTTTAAATGGATTTATAATTTCATTATTGATTTTAAGTTCAATTTTCTTACAATTTTGTTTAAAACAGAATATAATTGAATGGTTACCTCGAGAAACGTGAAGCGAAAGCCATCTATTGACAATAAAAGTTCATTTATGGTCACTCATTCCTTTGAAAACGTTATTATTGGTTTTAAATGGATTTATAATCTCATTTTTGATTTTAACTTCAATTTTCTTACAATTTTGTTTAAAACAGAATATAATTGAATGTTTACCTCGAGAAACGTGAAGCGAAAGCCATCTATTGACAAGAAAAGTTCATTTATGATCACTCATTCCTTTGAAAGCGTTATTATTGGTTTTAAATGGATTTATAATCTGATTATGGATTTTAAGTTCAATTTTCTTATAATTTTGGTTAAAACAGAATATAATTGAATGCTTACCTCGAGAAACGTGAAGCGAAAGCCATCTATTGACAAGAAAAGTTCATTTATGGTCACTCATTCCTTTGAAAACGTTATTATTGGTTTTAAATGGATTTAGAATCTCATTATTGATTTTAAGTTCAATTTTCTTACAATTTTGTTTAAAACAGAATATAATTGAATGTTTACCTCTTGAAACGTGAAGCGAAAGCCATCCATTGACAACAAAAGTCTATTTATAGTCACTCATGCCTTCGGAAGCCTTATTACCCGCTTTAAATAGTTTTATAGTCTCATTATTGATTTTAATTGAATATTCTTACATTTTTGGTTAAAACATATTATAATTGAATGGTAGCCTCAGGAAACCTGATACGAAAGCCATCTATTGACAAGAAAAGTTCATTTATAGTCACTCATTCCTTTGAAAGCGTTATTATTGATTTTAAATGGATTTATATTTTCATTATTGATTTTAAGTTCAATTTTCTTACAATTTTGTTTAAAACAGAATATAATTGAATATTTTCCTCGAGAAACATGACGCGAAAATAATCCATTGACAAGAAAAGTTCATTTATAGTCACTCATTCCTTTGAAAACGTTATTATTGGTTTTAAATGGATTTATAATCTGATTATGGATTTTAAGTTCAATTTTCTTACAATGTTGTTTAAAACAGAATATATTTGAATGTTTACCTCGAGAAACGTGAAGCGAAAGCCATCTATTGACAAGAAAAGTTCATTTATGGTCACTCATTCCTTTGAAAACGTTATTATTGGTTTTAAATGGATTTATAATCTCATTATTGATTTTAAGTTCAATTTTCTTACAATTTTGTTTAAAACAGAATATAATTGAATGTTTACCTCGAGAAACGTGAAGCGAAAGCCATCTATTGACAATAAAAGTTCATTTATGGTCACTCATTCCTTTGAAAATGTTATTATTGGTTTTAAATGGATTTATAATCTCATTATTGATTTTAAGTTCAATTTTCTTACAATTTTGTTTAAAACAGAATATAATTGAATGTTTAGCTCGAGAAACGTGAAGCGAAAGCCATCCATTGACAGCAAAAGTCTATTTATAGTCACTCATGCCATCGGAAGCCTTATTACCCGCTTTAAGTAGTTTTATAGTCTCATTATTGATTTTAAGTTGAATATTCTTACATTTTTGGTTAAAACAGATTATAATTGAATGGTAGCCTCAGGAAACCTGAAACGAAAGCCATCTATTGACAAGAAAAGTTCATTTATAGTCACTCATTCCCTTGAAAGCGTTATTATTGGTTTTAAATGGATTTATAATTTCATTATTGATTTTAAGTTCAATTTTCTTACAATTTTGTTTAAAACAGAATATAATTGAATGTTTACCTCGAGAAACGTGAAGCGAAAGCCATCTATTGACAATAAAAGTTCATTTATGGTCACTCATTCCTTTGAAAACGTTATTATTGGTTTTAAATGGATTTATAATTTCATTATTGATTTTAAGTTCAATTTTCTTACAATTTTGTTTAAAACAGAATATAATTGAATGTTTACCTCGAGAAACGTGAAGCGAAAGCCATCTATTGACAAGAAAAGTTCATTTATGATCACTCATTCCTTTGAAAGCGTTATTATTGGTTTTAAATGGATTTATAATCTGATTATGGATTTTAAGTTCAATTTTCTTATAATTTTGGTTAAAACAGAATATAATTGAATGCTTACCTCGAGAAACGTGAAGCGAAAGCCATCTATTGACAAGAAAAGTTCATTTATGGTCACTCATTCCTTTGAAAACGTTATTATTGGTTTTAAATGGATTTATAATCTCATTATTGATTTTAAGTTCAATTTTCTTACAATTTTGTTTAAAACAGAATATAATTGAATGTTTGCCTCGAGAAACGTGACGCGAAAGCCATCCATTGACAACAAAAGTCTATTTATAGTCACTCATGCCTTCGGAAGCCTTATTACCCGCTTTAAATAGTTTTATAGTCTCATTATTGATTTTAAGTTGAATATTCTTACTTTTTTTCTTCATATAGATTATAATTGAATGGTAGCCTCAGGAAACGTGAAACGAAAGCCATCTATTGACAAGAAAAGTTCATTTATGGTCACTCATTCCTTTGAAAGCGTTATTATTGGTTTTAAATGGATTTATAATCTCATTATTGATTTTAAGTTCAATTTTCTTACAATTTTGTTTAAAACAGAATATAATTGAATGTTTACCTCGAGAAACGTGAAGCGAAAGCCATCTATTGACAAGAAAAGCTCATTTATGATCACTCATTCCTTTGAAAACGTTATTATTGGTTTTAAATGGATTTATAATCTCATTATTGATTTTAAGTTCAATTTTTTTACAATTTTGTTTAAAACAAAATATAATTGAATGTTTACCTTGAGAAACGTGAAGCGAAAGCCATCCATTGACAACAAAAGTCTATTTATAGTCACTCATGCCTTCGGAAGCCTTATTACTCGCTTTAAATAGTTTTATAGTCTCATTATTGATTTTAAGTTGAATATTCTTACATTTTTGGTCAAAACAGATTATAATTGAATGGTAGCCTCAGGAAACCTGAAAGGAAAGCCATCTATTGACAAGAAAAGTTCATTTATAGTCACTCATTCCTTTGAAAGCGTTATTATTGGTTTTAAATGGATTTATAATTTCATTATTGATTTTAAGTTCAATTTTCTTACAATTTTGTTTAAAACAGAATATAATTGAATGTTTACCTCGAGAAACGTGAAGCGAAAGCCATCTATTGACAAGAAAAGTTCATTTATGGTCACTCATTCTTTTGAAAACGTTATTATTGGTTTTAAATGGATTTATAATCTCATTATTGATTTTAAGTTCAATTTTCTTACAATTTTGTTTAAAACAGAATATAATTGAATGTTTACCTCGAGAAACGTGAAGCGAAAGCCATCTATTCACAAGAAAAGTTCATTTATGGTCACTCATTCCTTTGAAAATGTTATTATTGGTTTTAAATTGATTTATAATCTCATTATTGATTTTAAGTTTAATTTTCTTACAATTTTGTTTAAAACAGAATATAATTGAATGTTTACCTCAAGAAACCTGAAGCGAAAGCCATCCATTGACAACAAAAGTCTATTTATAGTCACTCATGCCTTCGGAAGCCTTATTACCCGCTTTAAATAGTTTTATAGTCTCATTATTGATTTTAAGTTGAATATTCTTACATTTTTGGTTAAAACAGATTATAATTGAATGGTAGCCTCAGGAAACCTGAAACGAAAGCCATCTATTGACAAGAAAAGTTCATTTATGGTCACTCATTCCCTTGAAAGCGTTATTATTGGTTTTAAATGGATTTATAATTTCATTATTGATTTTAAGTTCAATTTTCTTACAATTTTGTTTAAAACAGAATATAATTGAATGTTTACCTCGAGAAACGTGAAGCGAAAGCCATCTATTGACAATAAAAGTTCATTTATGGTCACTCATTCCTTTGAAAACGTTATTATTGGTTTTAAATGGATTTATAATCTCATTATTGATTTTAAGTTCAATTTTCTTACAATTATGTTTAAAACAGAATATAATTGAATGTTTACTTCGAGAAACGTGAAGCGAAAGCCATCTATTGACAAGAAAAGTTCATTTATGATCACTCATTCCTTTGAAAGAGTTATTATTGGTTTTAAATGGATTTATAATCTGATTATGGATTTTAAGTTCAATTTTCTTATAATTTTGGTTAAAACAGAATATAATTGAATGCTTACCTCGAGAAACGTGAAGCGAAAGCCATCTATTGACAAGAAAAGTTCATTTATGGTCACTTATTCCTTTGAAAACGTTATTATTGGTTTTAAATGGATTTATAATCTCATTATTGATTTTAAGTTCAATTTTCTTACAATTTTGTTTAAAACAGAATATAATTGAATGTTTAGCTCGAGAAACGTGAAGCGAAAGCCATCCATTGACAGCAAAAGTCTATTTATAGTCACTCATGCCATCGGAAGCCTTATTACCCGCTTTAAATAGTTTTATAGTCTCATTATTGATTTTAAGTTGAATATTCTTACATTTTTGGTTAAAACAGATTATAATTGAATGGTAGCCTCAGGAAACCTGAAACGAAAGCCATCTATTGACAAGAAAAGTTCATTTATAGTCACTCATTCCCTTGAAAGCGTTATTATTGGTTTTAAATGGATTTATAATTTCATTATTGATTTTAAGTTCAATTTTCTTACAATTTTGTTTAAAACAGAATATAATTGAATGTTTACCTCGAGAAACGTGAAGCGAAAGCCATCTATTGACAATAAAAGTTCATTTATGGTCACTCATTCCTTTGAAAACGTTATTATTGGTTTTAAATGGATTTATAATTTCATTATTGATTTTAAGTTCAATTTTCTTACAATTTTGTTTAAAACAGAATATAATTGAATGTTTACCTCGAGAAACATGAAGCGAAAGCCATCTATTGACAAGAAAAGTTCATTTATGGTCACTCATTCTTTTGAAAACGTTATTATTGGTTTTAAATGGATTTATAATCTCATTATTGATTTTAAGTTCAATTTTCTTACAATTTTGTTTAAAACAGAATATAATTGAATGTTTACCTCGAGAAACGTGAAGCGAAAGCCATCTATTCACAAGAAAAGTTCATTTATGGTCACTCATTCCTTTGAAAATGTTATTATTGGTTTTAAATTGATTTATAATCTCATTATTGATTTTAAGTTTAATTTTCTTACAATTTTGTTTAAAACAGAATATAATTGAATGTTTACCTCAAGAAACCTGAAGCGAAAGCCATCCATTGACAACAAAAGTCTATTTATAGTCACTCATGCCTTCGGAAGCCTTATTACCCGCTTTAAATAGTTTTATAGTCTCATTATTGATTTTAAGTTGAATATTCTTACATTTTTGGTTAAAACAGATTATAATTGAATGGTAGCCTCAGGAAACCTGAAACGAAAGCCATCTATTGACAAGAAAAGTTCATTTATGGTCACTCATTCCCTTGAAAGCGTTATTATTGGTTTTAAATGGATTTATAATTTCATTATTGATTTTAAGTTCAATTTTCTTACAATTTTGTTTAAAACAGAATATAATTGAATGTTTACCTCGAGAAACGTGAAGCGAAAGCCATCTATTGACAATAAAAGTTCATTTATGGTCACTCATTCCTTTGAAAACGTTATTATTGGTTTTAAATGGATTTATAATCTCATTATTGATTTTAAGTTCAATTTTCTTACAATTATGTTTAAAACAGAATATAATTGAATGTTTACTTCGAGAAACGTGAAGCGAAAGCCATCTATTGACAAGAAAAGTTCATTTATGATCACTCATTCCTTTGAAAGAGTTATTATTGGTTTTAAATGGATTTATAATCTGATTATGGATTTTAAGTTCAATTTTCTTATAATTTTGGTTAAAACAGAATATAATTGAATGCTTACCTCGAGAAACGTGAAGCGAAAGCCATCTATTGACAAGAAAAGTTCATTTATGGTCACTTATTCCTTTGAAAACGTTATTATTGGTTTTAAATGGATTTATAATCTCATTATTGATTTTAAGTTCAATTTTCTTACAATTTTGTTTAAAACAGAATATAATTGAATGTTTAGCTCGAGAAACGTGAAGCGAAAGCCATCCATTGACAGCAAAAGTCTATTTATAGTCACTCATGCCATCGGAAGCCTTATTACCCGCTTTAAATAGTTTTATAGTCTCATTATTGATTTTAAGTTGAATATTCTTACATTTTTGGTTAAAACAGATTATAATTGAATGGTAGCCTCAGGAAACCTGAAACGAAAGCCATCTATTGACAAGAAAAGTTCATTTATAGTCACTCATTCCCTTGAAAGCGTTATTATTGGTTTTAAATGGATTTATAATTTCATTATTGATTTTAAGTTCAATTTTCTTACAATTTTGTTTAAAACAGAATATAATTGAATGTTTACCTCGAGAAACGTGAAGCGAAAGCCATCTATTGACAATAAAAGTTCATTTATGGTCACTCATTCCTTTGAAAACGTTATTATTGGTTTTAAATGGATTTATAATTTCATTATTGATTTTAAGTTCAATTTTCTTACAATTTTGTTTAAAACAGAATATAATTGAATGTTTACCTCGAGAAACGTGAAGCGAAAGCCATCTATTGACAAGAAAAGTTCATTTATGATCACTCATTCCTTTGAAAGCGTTATTATTGGTTTTAAATGGATTTATAATCTGATTATGGATTTTAAGTTCAATTTTCTTATAATTTTGGTTAAAACAGAATATAATTGAATGCTTACCTCGAGAAACGTGAAGCGAAAGCCATCTATTGACAAGAAAAGTTCATTTATGGTCACTCATTCCTTTGAAAACGTTATTATTGGTTTTAAATGGATTTATAATCTCATTATTGATTTTAAGTTCAATTTTCTTACAATTTTGTTTAAAACAGAATATAATTGAATGTTTGCCTCGAGAAACGTGACGCGAAAGCCATCCATTGACAACAAAAGTCTATTTATAGTCACTCATGCCTTCGGAAGCCTTATTACCCGCTTTAAATAGTTTTATAGTCTCATTATTGATTTTAAGTTGAATATTCTTACTTTTTTTCTTCAAATAGATTATAATTGAATGGTAGCCTCAGGAAACGTGAAACGAAAGCCATCTATTGACAAGAAAAGTTCATTTATGGTCACTCATTCCTTTGAAAGCGTTATTATTGGTTTTAAATGGATTTATAATCTCATTATTGATTTTAAGTTCAATTTTCTTACAATTTTGTTTAAAACAGAATATAATTGAATGTTTACCTCGAGAAACGTGAAGCGAAAGCCATCTATTGACAAGAAAAGCTCATTTATGATCACTCATTCCTTTGAAAACGTTATTATTGGTTTTAAATGGATTTATAATCTCATTATTGATTTTAAGTTCAATTTTTTTACAATTTTGTTTAAAACAGAATATAATTGAATGTTTACCTTGAGAAACGTGAAGCGAAAGCCATCCATTGACAACAAAAGTCTATTTATAGTCACTCATGCCTTCGGAAGCCTTATTACTCGCTTTAAATAGTTTTATAGTCTCATTATTGATTTTAAGTTGAATATTCTTACATTTTTGGTCAAAACAGATTATAATTGAATGGTAGCCTCAGGAAACCTGAAAGGAAAGCCATCTATTGACAAGAAAAGTTCATTTATAGTCACTCATTCCTTTGAAAGCGTTATTATTGGTTTTAAATGGATTTATAATTTCATTATTGATTTTAAGTTCAATTTTCTTACAATTTTGTTTAAAACAGAATATAATTGAATGTTTACCTCGAGAAACGTGAAGCGAAAGCCATCTATTGACAAGAAAAGTTCATTTATGGTCACTCATTCTTTTGAAAACGTTATTATTGGTTTTAAATGGATTTATAATCTCATTATTGATTTTAAGTTCAATTTTCTTACAATTTTGTTTAAAACAGAATATAATTGAATGTTTACCTCGAGAAACGTGAAGCGAAAGCCATCTATTCACAAGAAAAGTTCATGTATGGTCACTCATTCCTTTGAAAATGTTATTATTGGTTTTAAATTGATTTATAATCTCATTATTGATTTTAAGTTTAATTTTCTTACAATTTTGTTTAAAACAGAATATAATTGAATGTTTACCTCAAGAAACCTGAAGCGAAAGCCATCCATTGACAACAAAAGTCTATTTATAGTCACTCATGCCTTCGGAAGCCTTATTACCCGCTTTAAATAGTTTTATAGTCTCATTATTGATTTTAAGTTGAATATTCTTACATTTTTGGTTAAAACAGATTATAATTGAATGGTAGCCTCAGGAAACCTGAAACGAAAGCCATCTATTGACAAGAAAAGTTCATTTATGGTCACTCATTCCCTTGAAAGCGTTATTATTGGTTTTAAATGGATTTATAATTTCATTATTGATTTTAAGTTCAATTTTCTTACAATTTTGTTTAAAACAGAATATAATTGAATGTTTACCTCGAGAAACGTGAAGCGAAAGCCATCTATTGACAATAAAAGTTCATTTATGGTCACTCATTCCTTTGAAAACGTTATTATTGGTTTTAAATGGATTTATAATCTCATTATTGATTTTAAGTTCAATTTTCTTACAATTATGTTTAAAACAGAATATAATTGAATGTTTACTTCGAGAAACGTGAAGCGAAAGCCATCTATTGACAAGAAAAGTTCATTTATGATCACTCATTCCTTTGAAAGCGTTATTATTGGTTTTAAATGGATTTATAATCTGATTATGGATTTTAAGTTCAATTTTCTTATAATTTTGGTTAAAACAGAATATAATTGAATGCTTACCTCGAGAAACGTGAAGCGAAAGCCATCTATTGACAAGAAAAGTTCATTTATGGTCACTCATTCCTTTGAAAACGTTATTATTGGTTTTAAATGGATTTATAATCTCATTATTGATTTTAAGTTCAATTTTCTTACAATTTTGTTTAAAACAGAATATAATTGAATGTTTACCTCGAGAAACGTGCAGCGAAAACCATCCATTGACAACAAAAGTCTATTTATAGTCACTCATGCCTTCGGAAGCCTTATTACTCGCTTTAAATAGTTTTATAGTCTCATTATTGATTTTAAGTTGAATATTCTTACATTTTTGGTTAAAACAGATTATAATTGAATGGTAGCCTCAGGAAACCTGAAACGAAAGCCATCTATTGACAAGAAAAGTTCATTTATAGTCACTCATTCCTTTGAAAGCGTTATTATTGGTTTTAAATGGATTTATAATCTCATTATTGATTTTAAGTTCAATTTTCTTACAATTTTGTTTAAAACAGAATATAATTGAATGTTTACCTCGAGAAACGTGAAGCGAAAGCCATCTATTGACAAGAAAAGTTCATTTATGGTCACTCATTACTTTTAAAATGTTATTATTGGTTTTAAATGGATTTATAATCTCATTATTGATTTTAAGTTCAATTTTCTTACAATTTTGTTTAAAACAGAATATAATTGAATGTTTACCTTGAGAAACGTGAAGCGAAAGCCATCTATTGACAAGAAAAGTTCATTTATGATCACTCATTCCTTTGAAAGCGTTATTATTGGTTTTAAATGGATTTCTAATCTGATTATGGATTTTAAGTTCAATTTTCTTATAATTTTGGTTAAAACAGAATATAATTGAATGCTTACCTCGAGAAACGTGAAGCGAAAGCCATCTATTGACAAGAAAAGTTCATTTATGGTCACTCATTCCTTTGAAAACGTTATTATTGGTTTTAAATGGATTTATAATCTCATTATTGATTTTAAGTTCAATTTTCTTACAATTTTGTTTAAAACAGAATATAATTGAATGTTTACCTCGAGAAACGTGCAGCGAAAACCATCCATTGACAACAAAAGTCTATTTATAGTCACTCATGCCTTCGGAAGCCTTATTACCCGCTTTAAATAGTTTTATAGTCTCATTATTGATTTTAAGTTGAATATTCTTACATTTTTGGTTAAAACAGATTATAATTGAATGGTAGCCTCAGGAAACGTGAAACGAAAGCCATCTATTGACAAGAAAAGTTCATTTATAGTCACTCATTCCCTTGAAAGCGTTATTATTGGTTTTAAATGGATTTATAATCTTATTATTGATTTTAAGTTCAATTTTCTTACAATTTTGTTTAAAACAGAATATAATTGAATGTTTACCTCGAGAAACGTGAAGCGAAAGCCATCTATTGACAAGAAAAGTTCATTTATGATCACTCATTCCTTTGAAAGCGTTATTATTGGTTTTAAATGGATTTCTAATCTGATTATGGATTTTAAGTTCAATTTTCTTATAATTTTGGTTAAAACAGAATATAATTGAATGCTTACCTCGAGAAACGTGAAGCGAAAGCCATCTATTGACAAGAAAAGTTCATTTATGGTCACTCATTCCTTTGAAAACGTTATTATTGGTTTTAAATGGATTTATAATCTCATTATTGATTTTAAGTTCAATTTTCTTACAATTTTGTTTAAAATAGAATATAATTGAATGTTTACCTCGAGAAACGTGCAGCGAAAACCATCCATTGACAACAAAAGTCTATTTATAGTCACTCATGCCTTCGGAAGCCTTATTACCCGCTTTAAATAGTTTTATAGTCTCATTATTGATTTTAATTGAATATTCTTACATTTTTGGTTAAAACAGATTATAATTGAATGGTAGCCTCAGGAAACCTGATACGAAAGCCATCTATTGACAAGAAAAGTTCATTTATAGTCACTCATTCCTTTGAAAGCGTTATTATTGGTTTTAAATGGATTTATAATCTGATTATGGATTTTAAGTTCAATTTTCTTACAATTTTGTTTAAAACAGAATATAATTGAATGTTTACCTCGAGAAACGTAAAGCGAAAGCCATCTATTGACAAGAAAAGTTCATTTATGGTCACTCATTCCTTTGAAAACGTTATTATTGGTTTTAAATGGATTTATAATCTGATTATGGATTTTAAGTTCAATTTTCTTACAATTTTGTTTAAAACAGCATATAATTGAATGTTTACCTCGAGAAACGTGAAGCGAAAGCCATCTATTGACAATAGAAGTTCATTTATGGTCACTCATTCCTTTGAAAACGTTATTATTGGTTTTAAATGGATTTATAATCTCATTATTGATTTTAAGTTCAATTTTCTTACAATTTTGTTTAAAACAGAATATAATTGAATGTTTACCTCGAGAAACGTGAAGCGAAAGCCATCTATTGACAAGAAAAGTTCATTTATGGTCACTTATTCCTTTGAAAACGTTATTATTGGTTTTAAATGGATTTATAATCTCATTATTGATTTTAAGTTCAATTTTCTTACAATTTTGTTTAAAACAGAATATAATTGAATGTTTGCCTCGAGAAACGTGACGCGAAAGCCATCCATTGACAACAAAAGTCTATTTATAGTCACTCATGCCTTCGGAAGCCTTATTACCCGCTTTAAATAGTTTTATAGTCTCATTATTGATTTTAAGTTGAATATTCTTACATTTTTGGTTGAAACAGATTATAATTGAATGGTAGCCTCAGGAAACCTGAAACGAAAGCCATCTATTGACAAGAAAAGTTCATTTATAGTCACTCATTCCTTTGAAAGCGCTATTATTGGTTTTAAATGGATTTATAATCTCATTATTGATTTTAAGTTTAATTTTCTTACAATTTTGTTTAAAACAGAATATAATTGAATGTTTACCTCGAGAAACGTGAAGCGAAAGCCATCTATTGACAAGAAAAGTTCATTTATGGTCACTCATTACTTTTAAAATGTTATTATTTGTTTTAAATGGATTTATAATCTCATTATTGATTGTAAGTTCAATTTTCTTACAATTCTGTTTAAAACAGAATATAATTGAATGTTTACCTCGAGAAACCTGAATCGAAAGCCATCCATTGACAACAAAAGTCTATTTTTAGTCACTCATGCCTTCGGAAGCCTTATTACTCGCTTTAAATAGTTTTATAGTCTCATTATTGATTTTAAGTTGAATATTCTTACATTTTTGGTTAAAACAGATTATAATTGAATGGTAGCCTCAGGAAACCTGAAACGAAAGCCATCTATTGACAAGAAAAGTTCATTTATAGTCACTCATTCCTTTGAAAGCGTTATTATTGGTTTTAAATGGATTTATAATTTCATTATTGATTTTAAGTTCAATTTTCTTACAATTTTGTTTAAAACAGAATATAATTGAATGTTTACCTCGAGAAACGTGAAGCGAAAGCCATCAATTGACAAGAAAAGTTCATTTATGGTCACTCATTCTTTTGAAAACGTTATTATTGGTTTTAAATGGATTTATAATCTCATTATTGATTTTAAGTTCAATTTTCTTACAATTTTGTTTAAAACAGAATATAATTGAATGTTTACCTCGAGAAACGTGAAGCGAAAGCCATCTATTGACAAGAAAAGTTCATTTATGGTCACTCATTCCTTTGAAAATGTTATTATTGGTTTTAAATTGATTTATAATCTCATTATTGATTTTAAGTTTAATTTTCTTACAATTTTTTTTAAAACAGAATATAATTGAATGTTTACCTCGAGAAACCTGAAGCGAAAGCCATCCGTTGACAACAAAAGTCTATTTATAGTCACTCATGCCTTCGGAAGCCTTATTACCCGCTTTAAATAGTTTTATAGTCTCATTATTGATTTTAAGTTGAATATTCTTACATTTTTGGTTAAAACAGATTATAATTGAATGGTAGCCTCAGGAAACCTGAAACGAAAGCCATCTATTGACAAGAAAAGTTCATTTATAGTCACTCATTCCCTTGAAAGCGTTATTATTGGTTTTAAATGGATTTATAATTTCATTATTGATTTTAAGTTCAATTTTCTTACAATTTTGTTTAAAACAGAATATAATTGAATGTTTACCTCGAGAAACGTGAAGCGAAAGCCATCTATTGACAATAAAAGTTCATTTATGGTCACTCATTCCTTTGAAAGCGTTATTATTGGTTTTAAATGGATTTATAATCTGATTATGGATTTTAAGTTCAATTTTCTTATAATTTTGGTTAAAACAGAATATCATTGAATGCTTACCTCGAGAAACGTGAAGCGAAAGCCATCTATTGACAAGAAAAGTTCATTTATAGCCACTCATTCCTTTGAAAACGTTATTATTGGTTTTAAATGGATTTATAATCTGATTATGGATTTTAAGTTCAATTTTCTTATAATTTTGGTTAAAACAGAATATAATTGAATGTTTGCCTCGAGAAACGTGACGCGAAAGCCATCCATTGACAACAAAAGTCTATTTATAGTCACTCATGCCTTCGGAAGCCTTATTACTCGCTTTAAATAGTTTTATAGTCTCATTATTGATTTTAAGTTGAATATTCTTACATTTTTGGTTGAAACAGATTATAATTGAATGGTAGCCTCAGGAAACCTGAAACGAAAGCCATCTATTGACAAGAAAAGTTCATTTATAGTCACTCATTCCTTTGAAAGCGTTATTATTGGTTTTAAATGGATTTATAATCTCATTATTGATTTTAAGTTCAATTTTCTTACAATTTTGTTTAAAACAGAATATAATTGAATGTTTACCTCGAGAAACGTGAAGCGAAAGCCATCTATTGACAAGAAAAGTTCATTTATGGTCACTCATTACTTTTAAAATGTTATTATTTGTTTTAAATGGATTTATAATCTCATTATTGATTTTAAGTTCAATTTTCTTACAATTCTGTTTAAAACAGAATATAATTGAATGTTTACCTCGAGAAACCTGAATCGAAAGCCATCCGTTGACAACAAAAGTCTATTTATAGTCACTCATGCCTTCGGAAGCCTTATTACCCGCTTTAAATAGTTTTATAGTCTCATTATTGATTTTAAGTTGAATATTCTTACATTTTTGGTTAAAACAGATTATAATTGAATGGTAGCCTCTGGAAACCTGAAACGAAAGCCATCTATTGACAAGAAAAGTTCATTTATAGTCACTCATTCCCTTGAAAGCGTTATTATTGGTTTTAAATGGATTTATAATTTCATTATTGATTTTAAGTTCAATTTTCTTACAATTTTGTTTAAAACAGTATATAATTGAATGTTTACCTCGAGAAACGTGAAGCGAAAGCCATCTATTGACAATAAAAGTTCATTTATGGTCACTCATTCCTTTGAAAACGTTATTATTGGTTCTAAATGGATTTATAATCTCATTATTGATTTTAAGTTCAATTTTCTTACAATTTTGTTTAAAACAGAATATAATTGAATGTTTACCTCGAGAAACGTGAAGCGAAAGCCATCTATTGACAAGAAAAGTTCATTTATGATCACTCATTCCTTTGAAAGCGTTATTATTGGTTTTAAATGGATTTATAATCTGATTATGGATTTTAAGTTCAATTTTCTTATAATTTTGGTTAAAACAGAATATCATTGAATGCTTACCTTGAGAAACGTGAAACGAAAGCCATCTATTGACAAGAAAAGTTCATTTATGGTCACTCATTCCTTTGAAAACGTTATTATTGGTTTTAAATGGATTTATAATCTCATTATTGATTTTAAGTTCAATTTTCTTATAATTTTGGTTAAAACAGAATATAATTGAATGCTTACCTCGAGAAACGTAAAGCGAAAGCCATCTATTGACAAGAAAAGTTCATTTATGGTCACTCATTCCTTTGAAAACGTTATTATTGGTTTTAAATTGATTTAGAATCTCATTATTGATTTTAAGTTCAATTTTCTTACAATTTTGTTTAAAACAGAATATAATTGAATGTTTACCTCTTGAAACGTGAAGCGAAAGCCATCCATTGACAACAAAAGTCTATTTATAGTCACTCATGCCTTCGGAAGCCTTATTACCCGCTTTAAATAGTTTTATAGTCTCATTATTGATTTTAATTGAATATTCTTACATTTTTGGTTAAAACAGATTATAATTGAATGGTAGCCTCAGGAAACCTGATACGAAAGCCATCTATTGACAAGAAAAGTTCATTTATAGTCACTCATTCCTTTGAAAGCGTTATTATTGATTTTAAATGGATTTATATTTTCATTATTGATTTTAAGTTCAATTTTCTTACAATTTTGTTTAAAACAGAATATAATTGAATGTTTACCTCGAGAAACGTGAAGCGAAAGCCATCTATTGACAAGAAAAGTTCATTTATGGTCACTCATTCCTTTGAAAACGTTATTATTGGTTTTAAATGGATTTATAATCTGATTATGGATTTTAAGTTCAATTTTCTTACAATGTTGTTTAAAACAGAATATAATTGAATGTTTACCTCGAGAAACGTGAAGCGAAAGCCATCTATTGACAAGAAAAGTTCATTTATGGTCACTCATTCCTTTGAAAACGTTATTATTGGTTTTAAATGGATTTATAATCTCATTATTGATTTTAAGTTCAATTTTCTTACAATTTTGTTTAAAACAGAATATAATTGAATGTTTACCTCGAGAAACGTGAAGCGAAAGCCATCTATTGACAATAAAAGTTCATTTATGGTCACTCATTCCTTTGAAAATGTTATTATTGGTTTTAAATGGATTTATAATCTCATTATTCATTTTAAGTTCAATTTTTTTACAATTTTATTCAAAACAGAATATAATTGAATGTTTACCTCGAGAAACGTGAAGCGAAAGCCATCTATTGACAAGAAAAGTTCATTTATGGTCACTTATTCCTTTGAAAACGTTATTATTGGTTTTAAATGGATTTATAATCTCATTATTGATTTTAAGTTCAATTTTCTTACAATTTTGTTCAAAACAGAATATAATTGAATGTTTAGCTCGAGAAACGTGAAGCGAAAGCCATCCATTGACAGCAAAAGTCTATTTATAGTCACTCATGCCATCGGAAGCCTTATTACCCGCTTTAAATAGTTTTATAGTTTCATTATTGATTTTAAGTTGAATATTCTTACATTTTTGGTTAAAACAGATTATAATTGAATGGTAGCCTCAGGAAACCTGAAACGAAAGCCATCTATTGACAAGAAAAGTTCATTTATAGTCACTCATTCCCTTGAAAGCGTTATTATTGGTTTTAAATGGATTTATAATTTCATTATTGATTTTAAGTTCAATTTTCTTACAATTTTGTTTAAAACAGAATATAATTGAATGTTTACCTCGAGAAACGTGAAGCGAAAGCCATCTATTGACAATAAAAGTTCATTTATGGTCACTCATTCCTTTGAAAACGTTATTATTTGTTTTAAATGGATTTATAATTTCATTATTGATTTTAAGTTCAATTTTCTTACAATTTTGTTTAAAACAGAATATAATTGAATGTTTACCTCGAGAAACGTGAAGCGAAAGCCATCTATTGACAAGAAAAGTTCATTTATGATCACTCATTCCTTTGAAAGCGTTATTATTGGTTTTAAATGGATTTATAATCTGATTATGGATTTTAAGTTCAATTTTCTTATAATTTTGGTTAAAACAGAATATAATTGAATGCTTACCTCGAGAAACGTGAAGCGAAAGCCATCTATTGA
Source organism: Theobroma cacao (assembly GCF_053813885.1). Lineage (NCBI taxonomy): Eukaryota > Viridiplantae > Streptophyta > Magnoliopsida > Malvales > Malvaceae > Theobroma > Theobroma cacao. The sequence goes on from NC_142647.1 coordinate 21,809,550, forward strand.
CAAGAAAAGTTCATTTATGGTCACTCATTCCTTTGAAAACGTTATTATTGGTTTTAAATGGATTTATAATCTCATTATTGATTTTAAGTTCAATTTTCTTACAATTTTGTTTAAAACAGAATATAATTGAATGTTTGCCTCGAGAAACGTGACGCGAAAGCCATCCATTGACAACAAAAGTCTATTTATAGTCACTCATGCCTTCGGAAGCCTTATTACCCGCTTTAAATAGTTTTATAGTCTCATTATTGATTTTAAGTTGAATATTCTTACTTTTTTTCTTGAAACAGATTATAATTGAATGGTAGCCTCAGGAAACGTGAAACGAAAGCCATCTATTGACAAGAAAAGTTCATTTATAGTCACTCATTCCTTTGAAAGCTTTATTATTGGTTTTAAATGGATTTATCATCTCATTATTGATTTTAAGTTCAATTTTCTTACAATTTTGTTTAAAACAGAATATAATTGAATGTTTACCTCAAGAAACGTGAAGCGAAAGCCATCTATTGACAAGAAAAGTTCATTTATGGTCACTCATTCCTTTGAAAACGTTATTATTGGTTTTAAATGGATTTATAATCTGATTATGGATTTTAAGTTCAATTTTCTTACAATTTTGTTTAAAACAGAATATAATTGAATGTTTACCTCGAGAAACGTGAAGCGAAAGCCATCTATTGACAAGAAAAGTTCATTTATGGTCACTCATTCTTTTGAAAACGTTATTATTGGTTTTAAATGGATTTATAATCTGATTATGGATTTTAAGTTCAATTTTCTTACAATGTTGTTTAAAACAGAATATATTTGAATGTTTACCTCGAGATACGTAAAGCGAAAGCCATCTATTGACAAGAAAAGTTCATTTATGGTCACTCATTCCTTTGAAAACGTTATTATTGGTTTTAAATGGATTTATAATCTCATTATTGATTTTAAGTTCAATTTTCTTACAATTTTGTTTAAAACAGAATATAATTGAATGTTTACCTCGAGAAACGTGAAGCGAAAGCCATCTATTGACAATAAAAGTTCATTTATGGTCACTCATTCCTTTGAAAACGTTATTATTGGTTTTAAATGGATTTATAATCTCATTATTGATTTTAAGTTCAATTTTCTTACAATTATGTTTAAAACAGAATATAATTGAATGTTTACTTCGAGAAACGTGAAGCGAAAACCATCTATTGACAAGAAAAGTTCATTTATGATCACTCATTCCTTTGAAAGCGTTATTATTGGTTTTAAATGGATTTATAATCTGATTATGGATTTTAAGTTCAATTTTCTTATAATTTTGGTTAAAACAGAATATAATTGAATGCTTACCTCGAGAAACGTGAAGCGAAAGCCATCTATTGACAAGAAAAGTTCATTTATGGTCACTCATTCCTTTGAAAACGTTATTATTGGTTTTAAATGGATTTATAATCTCATTATTGATTTTAAGTTCAATTTTCTTACAATTTTGTTTACAACAGAATATAATTGAATGTTTGCCTCGAGAAACGTGACGCGAAAGCCATCCATTGACAACAAAAGTCTATTTATAGTCACTCATGCCTTCGGAAGCCTTATTACTCGCTTTAAATAGTTTTATAGTCTCATTATTGATTTTAAGTTGAATATTCTTACATTTTTGGTTAAAACAGATTATAATTGAATGGTAGCCTCAGGAAACCTGAAACGAAAGCCATCTATTGACAAGAAAAGTTCATTTATAGTCACTCATTCCTTTGAAAGCGTTATTATTGGTTTTAAATGGATTTATAATCTCATTATTGATTTTAAGTTCAATTTTCTTACAATTTTGTTTAAAACAGAATATAATTGAATGTTTACCTCGAGAAACGTGAAGCGAAAGCCATCTATTGACAAGAAAAGTTCATTTATGGTCACTCATTACTTTTAAAATGTTATTATTGGTTTTAAATGGATTTATAATCTCATTATTGATTTTAAGTTCAATTTTCTTACAATTTTGTTTAACACAGAATATAATTGAATGTTTACCTCGAGAAACGTGAAGCGAAAGCCATCTATTGACAAGAAAAGTTCATTTATGATCACTCATTCCTTTGAAAGCGTTATTATTGGTTCTAAATGGATTTCTAATCTGATTATGGATTTTAAGTTCAATTTTCTTATAATTTTGGTTAAAACAGAATATAATTGAATGCTTACCTCGAGAAACGTGAAGCGAAAGCCATCTATTGACAAGAAAAGTTCATTTATGGTCACTCATTCCTTTGAAAACGTTATTATTGGTTTTAAATGGATTTATAATCTCATTATTGATTTTAAGTTCAATTTTCTTACAATTTTGTTTAAAACAGAATATAATTGAATGTTTACCTCGAGAAACGTGCAGCGAAAACCATCCATTGACAACAAAAGTCTATTTATAGTCACTCATGCCTTCGGAAGCCTTATTACCCGCTTTAAATAGTTTTATAGTCTCATTATTGATTTTAATTGAATATTCTTACATTTTTGGTTAAAACAGATTATAATTGAATGGTAGCCTCAGGAAACCTGATACGAAAGCCATCTATTGACAAGAAAAGTTCATTTATAGTCACTCCTTCCTTTGAAAGCGTTATTATTGGTTTTAAATGGATTTATAATCTGATTATGTATTTTAAGTTCAATTTTCTTACAATTTTGTTTAAAACAGAATATAATTGAATGTTTACCTCGAGAAACGTAAAACGAAAGCCATCTATTGACAAGAAAAGTTCATTTATGGTCACTCATTCCTTTGAAAACGTTATTATTGGTTTTAAATGGATTTATAATCTGATTATGGATTTTAAGTTCAATTTTCTTACAATTTTGTTTAAAACAGCATATAATTGAATGTTTACCTCGAGAAACGTGAAGCGAAAGCCATCTATTGACAATAAAAGTTCATTTATGGTCACTCATTCCTTTGAAAACGTTATTATTGGTTTTAAATGGATTTATAATCTCATTATTGATTTTAAGTTCAATTTTCTTACAATTATGTTTAAAACAGAATATAATTGAATGTTTACTTCGAGAAACGTGAAGCGAAAACCATCTATTGACAAGAAAAGTTCATTTATGATCACTCATTCCTGTGAAAGCGTTATTATTGGTTTTAAATGGATTTATAATCTGATTATGGATTTTAAGTTCAATTTTCTTATAATTTTGGTTAAAACAGAATATAATTGAATGCTTACCTCGAGAAACGTGAAGCGAAAGCCATCTATTGACAAGAAAAGTTCATTTATGGTCACTCATTCCTTTGAAAACGTTATTATTGGTTTTAAATGGATTTATAATCTCATTATTGATTTTAAGTTCAATTTTCTTACAATTTTGTTTACAACAGAATATAATTGAATGTTTGCCTCGAGAAACGTGACGCGAAAGCCATCCATTGACAACAAAAGTCTATTTATAGTCACTCATGCCTTCGGAAGCCTTATTACTCGCTTTAAATAGTTTTATAGTCTCATTATTGATTTTAAGTTGAATATTCTTACATTTTTGGTTAAAACAGATTATAATTGAATGGTAGCCTCAGGAAACCTGAAACGAAAGCCATCTATTGACAAGAAAAGTTCATTTATAGTCACTCATTCCTTTGAAAGCGTTATTATTGGTTTTAAATGGATTTATAATCTCATTATTGATTTTAAGTTCAATTTTCTTACAATTTTGTTTAAAACAGAATATAATTGAATGTTTACCTCGAGAAACGTGAAGCGAAAGCCATCTATTGACAATAAAAGTTCATTTATGGTCACTCATTACTTTTAAAATGTTATTATTGGTTTTAAATGGATTTATAATCTCATTATTGATTTTAAGTTCAATTTTCTTACAATTTTGTTTAAAACAGAATATAATTGAATGTTTACCTCGAGAAACGTGAAGCGAAAGCCATCTATTGACAAGAAAAGTTCATTTATGATCACTCATTCCTTTGAAAGCGTTATTATTGGTTTTAAATGGATTTCTAATCTGATTATGGATTTTAAGTTCAATTTTCTTATAATTTTGGTTAAAACAGAATATAATTGAATGCTTACCTCGAGAAACGTGAAGCGAAAGCCATCTATTGACAAGAAAAGTTCATTTATGGTCACTCATTCCTTTGAAAACGTTATTATTGGTTTTAAATGGATTTATAATCTCATTATTGATTTTAAGTTCAATTTTCTTACAATTTTGTTTAAAACAGAATATAATTGAATGTTTACCTCGAGAAACGTGCAGCGAAAACCATCCATTGACAACAAAAGTCTATTTATAGTCACTCATGCCTTCGGAAGCCTTATTACCCGCTTTAAATAGTTTTATAGTCTCATTATTGATTTTAATTGAATATTCTTACATTTTTGGTTAAAACAGATTATAATTGAATGGTAGCCTCAGGAAACCTGATACGAAAGCCATCTATTGACAAGAAAAGTTCATTTATAGTCACTCCTTCCTTTGAAAGCGTTATTATTGGTTTTAAATGGATTTATAATCTGATTATGGATTTTAAGTTCAATTTTCTTACAATTTTGTTTAAAACAGAATATAATTGAATGTTTACCTCGAGAAACGTAAAGCGAAAGCCATCTATTGACAAGAAAAGTTCATTTATGGTCACTCATTCCTTTGAAAACGTTATTATTGGTTTTAAATGGATTTATAATCTGATTATGGATTTTAAGTTCAATTTTCTTACAATTTTGTTTAAAACAGCATATAATTGAATGTTTACCTCGAGAAACATGAAGCGAAAGCCATCTATTGACAATAAAAGTTCATTTATGGTCACTCATTCCTTTGAAAACGTTATTATTGGTTTTAAATGGATTTATAATCTCATTATTGATTTTAAGTTCAATTTTCTTACAATTTTGTTTAAAACAGAATATAATTGAATGTTTACCTCGAGAAACGTGAAGCGAAAGCCATCTATTGACAAGAAAAGTTCATTTATGGTCACTTATTCCTTTGAAAACGTTATTATTGGTTTTAAATGGATTTATAATCTCATTATTGATTTTAAGTTCAATTTTCTTACAATTTTGTTTAAAACAGAATATAATTGAATGTTTAGCTCGAGAAACGTGAAGCTAAAGCCATCCATTGACAGCAAAAGTCTATTTATAGTCACTCATGCCATCGGAAGTCTTATGACCCACTTTAAATAGTTTTATAGTCTCATTATTGATTTTAAGTTGAATATTCTTACATTTTTGGTTAAAACAGATTATAATTGAATGGTTGCCTTAGGAAACCTGAAACGAAAGCCATCAATTGACAAGAAAAGTTCATTTATAGTCACTCATTTCCTTCAAAGCGTTATTATTGGTTTTAAATGGATTTATAATTTCATTATTGATTTTAAGTTCCATTTTCTTACAATTTTGTTTAAAACAGAATATAATTGAATGTTTACCTCGAGAAACGTGAAGCGAAAGCCATCTATTGACAATAAAAGTTCATTTATGGTCACTCATTCCTTTGAAAACGTTATTATTGGTTTTAAATGGATTTATAATTTCATTATTGATTTTAAGTTCAATTTTCTTACAATTTTGTTTAAAACAGAATATAATTGAATGTTTACCTCAAGAAACGTGAAGCGAAAGCCATCTATTGACAATAAAAGTTCATTTATGGTCACTCATTCCTTTGAAAACATTATTATTGGTTTTAAATGGATTTATAATCTCATTATTGATTTTAAGTTCAATTTTCTTACAATTTTGTTTAAAACAGAATATAATTGAATGTTTACCTCGAGAAACGTGAAGCGAAAGCCATCTATTGACAAGAAAAGTTCATTTATGATCACTCATTCCTTTGAAAGCGTTATTATTGGTTTTAAATGGATTTATAATCTGATTATGGATTTTAAGTTCAATTTTCTTATAATTTTGGTTAAAACAGAATATAATTGAATGCTTACCTCGAGAAACGTGAAGCGAAAGCCATCTATTGACAAGAAAAGTTCATTTATGGTCACTCATTCCTTTGAAAACGTTATTATTGGTTTTAAATGGATTTATAATCTCATTATTGATTTTAAGTTCAATTTTCTTACAATTTTGTTTAAAACAGAATATAATTGAATGTTTGCCTCGAGAAACGTGACGCGAAAGCCATCCATTGACAACAAAAGTCTATTTATAGTCACTCATGCCTTCGGAAGCCTTATTACCCGCTTTAAATAGTTTTATAGTCTCATTATTGATTTTAAGTTGAATATTCTTACTTTTTTTCTTGAAACAGATTATAATTGAATGGTAGCCTCAGGAAACGTGAAACGAAAGCCATCTATTGACAAGAAAAGTTCATTTATAGTCACTCATTCCTTTGAAAGCTTTATTATTGGTTTTAAATGGATTTATCATCTCATTATTGATTTTAAGTTCAATTTTCTTACAATTTTGTTTAAAACAGAATATAATTGAATGTTTACCTCAAGAAACGTGAAGCGAAAGCCATCTATTGACAAGAAAAGTTCATTTATGGTCACTCATTCCTTTGAAAACGTTATTATTGGTTTTAAATGGATTTATAATCTGATTATGGATTTTAAGTTCAATTTTCTTACAATTTTGTTTAAAACAGAATATAATTGAATGTTTACCTCGAGAAACGTGAAGCGAAAGCCATCTATTGGCAATAAAAGTTCATTTATGGTCACTCATTCCTTTGAAAACGTTATTATTGGTTTTAAATGGATTTATAATCTCATTATTGATTTTAAGTTCAATTTTCTTACAATTTTGTTTAAAACAGAATATAATTGAATGTTTACCTCGAGAAACGTGAAGCGAAAGCCATCTATTGACAAGAAAAGTTCATTTATGGTCACTTATTCCTTTGAAAACGTTATTATTGGTTTTAAATGGATTTATAATCTCATCATTGATTTTAAGTTCAATTTTCTTACAATTTTGTTTAAAACAGAATATAATTGAATGTTTAGCTCGAGAAACGTGAAGCGAAAGCCATCCATTGACAGCAAAAGTCTATTTATAGTCACTCATGCCATCGGAAGCCTTATTACCCGCTTTAAATAGTTTTATAGTCTCATTATTGATTTTAAGTTGAATATTCTTACATTTTTGGTTAAAACAGATTATAATTGAATGGTAGCCTTAGGAAACCTGAAACGAAAGCCATCTATTGACAACAAAAGTTCATTTATAGTCACTCATTCCCTTCAAAGCGTTATTATTGGTTTTAAATGGATTTATAATTTCATTATTGATTTTAAGTTCCGTTTTCTTATAATTTTGTTTAAAACAGAATATAATTGAATGTTTACCTCGAGAAACGTGAAGCGAAAGACATCTATTGACAATAAAAGTTCATTTATGGTCACTCATTCCTTTGAAAACGTTATTATTGGTTTTAAATGGATTTATAATCTCATTATTGATTTTAAGTTCAATTTTCTTACAATTTTGTTTAAAACAGAATATAATTGAATGTTTACCTCGAGAAACGTGAAGCGAAAGCCATCTATTGAGAAGAAAAGTTCATTTATGATCACTCATTCCTTTGAAAGCGTTATTATTGGTTTTAAATGGATTTATAATCTGATTATGGATTTTAAGTTCAATTTTCTTATAATTTTGGTTAAAACATAATATAATTGAATGCTTACCTCGAGAAACGTGAAGCGAAAGCCATCTATTGACAAGAAAAGTTCATTTATGGTCACTCATTCCTTTGAAAACGTTATTATTGGTTTTAAATGGATTTATAATCTCATTATTGATTTTAAGTTCAATTTTCTTACAATTTTGTTTACAACAGAATATAATTGAATGTTTGCCTCGAGAAACGTGACGCGAAAGCCATCCATTGACAACAAAAGTCTATTTATAGTCACTCATGCCTTCGGAAGCCTTATTACTCGCTTTAAATAGTTTTATAGTCTCATTATTGATTTTAAGTTGAATATTCTTACATTTTTGGTTAAAACAGATTATAATTGAATGGTAGCCTCAGGAAACCTGAAACGAAAGCCATCTATTGACAAGAAAAGTTCATTTATAGTCACTAATTCCTTTGAAATCGTTATTATTGGTTTTAAATGGATTTATAATCTCATTATTGATTTTAAGTTCAATTTTCTTACAATTTTGTTTAAAACAGAATATAATTGAATGTTTACCTCGAGAAACGTGAAGCGAAAGCCATCTATTGACAAGAAAAGTTCATTTATGGTCACTCATTACTTTTAAAATGTTATTATTGGTTTTAAATGGATTTATAATCTCATTATTGATTTTAAGTTCAATTTTCTTACAATTTTGTTTAAAACAGAATATAATTGAATGTTTACCTCGAGAAACGTGAAGCGAAAGCCATCTATTGACAAGAAAAGTTCATTTATGATCACTCATTCCTTTGAAAGCGTTATTATTGGTTTTAAATGGATTTCTAATCTGATTATGGATTTTAAGTTCAATTTTCTTATAATTTTGGTTAAAACAGAATATAATTGAATGCTTACCTCGAGAAACGTGAAGCGAAAGCCATCTATTGACAAGAAAAGTTCATTTATGGTCACTCATTCCTTTGAAAACGTTATTATTGGTTTTAAATGGATTTATAATCTCATTATTGATTTTAAGTTCAATTTTCTTACAATTTTGTTTAAAACAGAATATAATTGAATGTTTACCTCGAGAAACGTGCAGCGAAAACCATCCATTGACAACAAAAGTCTATTTATAGTCACTCATGCCTTCGGAAGCCTTATTACCCGCTTTAAATAGTTTTATAGTCTCATTATTGATTTTAATTGAATATTCTTACATTTTTGGTTAAAACAGATTATAATTGAATGGTAGCCTCAGGAAACCTGATACGAAAGCCATCTATTGACAAGAAAAGTTCATTTATAGTCACTCCTTCCTTTGAAAGCGTTATTATTGGTTTTAAATGGATTTATAATCTGATTATGGATTTTAAGTTCAATTTTCTTACAATTTTGTTTAAAACAGAATATAATTGAATGTTTACCTCGAGAAACGTAAAGCGAAAGCCATCTATTGACAAGAAAAGTTCATTTATGGTCACTCATTCCTTTGAAAACGTTATTATTGGTTTTAAATGGATTTATAATCTGATTATGGATTTTAAGTTCAATTTTCTTACAATTTTGTTTAAAACAGCATATAATTGAATGTTTACCTCGAGAAACGTGAAGCGAAAGCCATCTATTGACAATAAAAGTTCATTTATGGTCACTCATTCCTTTGAAAACGTTATTATTGGTTTTAAATGGATTTATAATCTCATTATTGATTTTAAGTTCAATTTTCTTACAATTTTGTTTAAAACAGAATATAATTGAATGTTTACCTCGAGAAACGTGAAGCGAAAGCCATCTATTGAGAAGAAAAGTTCATTTATGGTCACTTATTCCTTTGAAAACGTTATTATTGGTTTTAAATGGATTTATAATCTCATTATTGATTTTAAGTTCAATTTTCTTACAATTTTGTTTAAAACAGAATATAATTGAATGTTTAGCTCGAGAAACGTGAAGCGAAAGCCATCCATTGACAGCAAAAGTCTATTTATAGTCACTCATGCCATCGGAAGCCTTATTACCCACTTTAAATAGTTTTATAGTCTCATTATTGATTTTAAGTTGAATATTCTTACATTTTTGGTTAAAACAGATTATAATTGAATGGTTGCCTCAGGAAACCTGAAACGAAAGCCATCAATTGACAAGAAAAGTTCATTTATAGTCACTCATTTCCTTCAAAGCGTTATTATTGGTTTTAAATGGATTTATAATTTCATTATTGATTTTAAGTTCCATTTTCTTACAATTTTGTTTAAAACAGAATATAATTGAATGTTTACCTCGAGAAACGTGAAGCGAAAGCCATCTATTGACAATAAAAGTTCATTTATGGTCACTCATTCCTTTGAAAACGTTATTATTGGTTTTAAATGGATTTATAATTTCATTATTGATTTTAAGTTCAATTTTCTTACAATTTTGTTTAAAACAGAATATAATTGAATGTTTACCTCGAGAAACGTGAAGCGAAAGCCATCTATTGACAATAAAAGTTCATTTATGGTCACTCATTCCTTTGAAAACATTATTATTGGTTTTAAATGGATTTATAATCTCATTATTGATTTTAAGTTCAATTTTCTTACAATTTTGTTTAAAACAGAATATAATTGAATGTTTACCTCGAGAAACGTGAAGCGAAAGCCATCTATTGACAAGAAAAGTTCATTTATGATCACTCATTCCTTTGAAAGCGTTATTATTGGTTTTAAATGGATTTATAATCTGATTATGGATTTTAAGTTCAATTTTCTTATAATTTTGGTTAAAACAGAATATAATTGAATGCTTACCTCGAGAAACGTGAAGCGAAAGCCATCTATTGACAAGAAAAGTTCATTTATGGTCACTCATTCCTTTGAAAACGTTATTATTGGTTTTAAATGGATTTATAATCTCATTATTGATTTTAAGTTCAATTTTCTTACAATTTTGTTTAAAACAGAATATAATTGAATGTTTGCCTCGAGAAACGTGACGCGAAAGCCATCCATTGACAACAAAAGTCTATTTATAGTCACTCATGCCTTCGGAAGCCTTATTACCCGCTTTAAATAGTTTTATAGTCTCATTATTGATTTTAAGTTGAATATTCTTACTTTTTTTCTTGAAACAGATTATAATTGAATGGTAGCCTCAGGAAACGTGAAACGAAAGCCATCTATTGACAAGAAAAGTTCATTTATAGTCACTCATTCCTTTGAAAGCGTTATTATTGGTTTTAAATGGATTTATCATCTCATTATTGATTTTAAGTTCAATTTTCTTACAATTTTGTTTAAAACAGAATATAATTGAATGTTTACCTCAAGAAACGTGAAGCGAAAGCCATCTATTGACAAGAAAAGTTCATTTATGGTCACTCATTCCTTTGAAAACGTTATTATTGGTTTTAAATGGATTTATAATCTGATTATGGATTTTAAGTTCAATTTTCTTACAATTTTGTTTAAAACAGAATATAATTGAATGTTTACCTCGAGAAACGTGAAGCGAAAGCCATCTATTGACAATAAAAGTTCATTTATGGTCACTCATTCCTTTGAAAATGTTATTATTGGTTTTAAATGGATTTATAATCTCATTATTGATTTTAAGTTCAATTTTCTTACAATTTTGTTTAAAACAGAATATAATTGAATGTTTACCTCGAGAAACGTGAAGCGAAAGCCATCTATTGACAAGAAAAGTTCATTTATGGTCACTTATTCCTTTGAAAACGTTATTATTGGTTTTAAATGGATTTATAATCTCATTATTGATTTTAAGTTCAATTTTCTTACAATTTTGTTTAAAACAGAATATAATTGAATGTTTAGCTCGAGAAACGTGAAGCGAAAGCCATCCATTGACAGCAAAAGTCTATTTATAGTCACTCATGCCATCGGAAGCCTTATTACCCGCTTTAAATAGTTTTATAGTCTCATTATTGATTTTAAGTTGAATATTCTTACATTTTTGGTTAAAACAGATTATAATTGAATGGTAGCCTGAGGAAACCTGAAACGAAAGCCGTCTATTGACAACAAAAGTTCATTTATAGTCACTCATTCCCTTCAAAGCGTTATTATTGGTTTTAAATGGATTTATAATTTCATTATTGATTTTAAGTTCCGTTTTCTTACAATTTTGTTTAAAACAGAATATAATTGAATGTTTACCTCGAGAAACGTGAAGCGAAAGACATCTATTGACAATAAAAGTTCATTTATGGTCACTCATTCCTTTGAAAACGTTATTATTGGTTTTAAATGGATTTATAATCTCATTATTGATTTTAAGTTCAATTTTCTTACAATTTTGTTTAAAACAGAATATAATTGAATGTTTACCTCGAGAAACGTGAAGCGAAAGCCATCTATTGAGAAGAAAAGTTCATTTATGATCACTCATTCCTTTGAAAGCGTTATTATTGGTTTTAAATGGATTTATAATCTGATTATGGATTTTAAGTTCAATTTTCTTATAATTTTGGTTAAAACAGAATATAATTGAATGCTTACCTCGAGAAACGTGAAGCGAAAGCCATCTATTGACAAGAAAAGTTCATTTATGGTCACTCATTCCTTTGAAAACGTTATTATTGGTTTTAAATGGATTTATAATCTCATTATTGATTTTAAGTTCAATTTTCTTACAATTTTGTTTACAACAGAATATAATTGAATGTTTGCCTCGAGAAACGTGACGCGAAAGCCATCCATTGACAACAAAAGTCTATTTATAGTCACTCATGCCTTCGGAAGCCTTATTACTCGCTTTAAATAGTTTTATAGTCTCATTATTGATTTTAAGTTGAATATTCTTACATTTTTGGTTAAAACAGATTATAATTGAATGGTAGCCTCAGGAAACCTGAAACGAAAGCCATCTATTGACAAGAAAAGTTCATTTATAGTCACTCATTCCTTTGAAAGCGTTATTATTGGTTTTAAATGGATTTATAATCTCATTATTGATTTTAAGTTCAATTTTCTTACAATTTTGTTTAAAACAGAATATAATTGAATGTTTACCTCGAGAAACGTGAAGCGAAAGCCATCTATTGACAAGAAAAGTTCATTTATGGTCACTCATTACTTTTAAAATGTTATTATTGGTTTTAAATGGATTTATAATCTCATTATTGATTTTAAGTTCAATTTTCTTACAATTTTGTTTAAAACAGAATATAATTGAATGTTTACCTCGAGAAACGTGAAGCGAAAGCCATCTATTGACAAGAAAAGTTCATTTATGATCACTCATTCCTTTGAAAGCGTTATTATTGGTTTTAAATGGATTTCTAATCTGATTATGGATTTTAAGTTCAATTTTCTTATAATTTTGGTTAAAACAGAATATAATTGAATGCTTACCTCGAGAAACGTGAAGCGAAAGCCATCTATTGACAAGAAAAGTTCATTTATGGTCACTCATTCCTTTGAAAACGTTATTATTGGTTTTAAATGGATTTATAATCTCATTATTGATTTTAAGTTCAATTTTCTTACAATTTTGTTTAAAACAGAATATAATTGAATGTATACCTCGAGAAACGTGCAGCGAAAACCATCCATTGACAACAAAAGTCTATTTATAGTCACTCATGCCTTCGGAAGCCTTATTACCCGCTTTAAATAGTTTTATAGTCTCATTATTGATTTTAAGTTGAATATTCTTACATTTTTGGTTAAAACAGATTATAATTGAATGGTTGCCTCAGGAAACCTGAAACGAAAGCCATCAATTGACAAGAAAAGTTCATTTATAGTCACTCATTTCCTTCAAAGCGTTATTATTGGTTTTAAATGGATTTATAATTTCATTATTGATTTTAAGTTCCATTTTCTTACAATTTTGTTTAAAACAGAATATAATTGAATGTTTACCTCGAGAAACGTGAAGCGAAAGCCATCTATTGACAATAAAAGTTCATTTATGGTCACTCATTCCTTTGAAAACGTTATTATTGGTTTTAAATGGATTTATAATTTCATTATTGATTTTAAGTTCAATTTTCTTACAATTTTGTTTAAAACAGAATATAATTGAATGTTTACCTCGAGAAACGTGAAGCGAAAGCCATCTATTGACAATAAAAGTTCATTTATGGTCACTCATTCCTTTGAAAACATTATTATTGGTTTTAAATGGATTTATAATCTCATTATTGATTTTAAGTTCAATTTTCTTACAATTTTGTTTAAAACAGAATATAATTGAATGTTTACCTCGAGAAACGTGAAGCGAAAGCCATCCATTGACAACAAAAGTCTATTTATAGTCACTCATGCCTTCGGAAGCCTTATTACCCGCTTTAAATAGTTTTATAGTCTCATTATTGATTTTAAGTTGAATATTCTTACATTTTTGGTTAAAACAGATTATAATTGAATGGTAGCCTCAAGAAACCTGAAACGAAAGCCATCTATTGACAAGAAAAGTTCATTTATAGTCACTCATTCCCTTCAAAGCGTTATTGTTGGTTTTAAATGGATTTATAATTTCATTATTGATTTTAAGTTCAATTTTCTTACAATTTTGTTTAAAACAGAATATAATTGAATGTTTACCTCGAGAAACGTGAAGCGAAAGCCATATATTGACAATAAAAGTTCATTTATGGTCACTCATTCCTTTGAAAACGTTATTATTGGTTTTAAATGGATTTATAATCTCATTATTGATTTTAAGTTCAATTTTCTTACAATTTTGTTTAAAACAGAATATAATTGAATGTTTACCTCGAGAAACGTGAAGCGAAAGCCATCTATTGACAATAAAAGTTCATTTATGGTCACTCATTCCTTTGAAAACGTTATTATTGGTTTTAAATGGATTTATAATTTCATTATTGATTTTAAGTTCAATTTTCTTACAATTTTGTTTAAAACAGAATATAATTGAATGTTTACCTCGAGAAACGTGAAGCGAAAGCCATCTATTGACAATAAAAGTTCATTTATGGTCACTCATTCCTTTGAAAACATTATTATTGGTTTTAAATGGATTTATAATCTCATTATTGATTTTAAGTTCAATTTTCTTACAATTTTGTTTAAAACAGAATATAATTGAATGTTTACCTCGAGAAACGTGAAGCGAAAGCCATCTATTGACAAGAAAAGTTCATTTATGATCACTCATTCCTTTGAAAGCGTTATTATTGGTTTTAAATGGATTTATAATCTGATTATGAATTTTAAGTTCAACTTTCTTATAATTTTGGTTAAAACAGAATATAATTGAATGCTTACCTCGAGAAACGTGAAGCGAAAGCCATCTATTGACAAGAAAAGTTCATTTATGGTCACTCATTCCTTTGAAAACGTTATTATTGGTTTTAAATGGATTTATAATCTCATTATTGATTTTAAGTTCAATTTTCTTACAATTTTTTTTAAAACAGAATATAATTGAATGTTTACCTCGAGAAACGTGAAGCGAAAGCCATCCATTGACAACAAAAGTCTATTTATAGTCACTCATGCCTTCGGAAGCCTTATTACCCGCTTTAAATAGTTTTCTAGTCTCATTATTGATTTTAATTGAATATTCTTACATTTTTGGTTAAAACAGATTATAATTGAATGGTAGCCTCCGGAAACCTGATACGAAAGCCATCTATTGACAAGAAAAGTTCATTTATAGTCACTCATTCCTTTGAAAGCGTTATTATTGGTTTTAAATGGATTTATAATCTGATTATGGATTTTAAGTTCAATTTTCTTACAATTTTGTTTAAAACAGAATATAATTGAATGTTTACCTCAAGAAACGTGAAGCGAAAGCCATCTATTGACAAGAAAAGTTCATTTATGGTCACTCATTCCTTTGAAAACGTTATTATTGGTTTTAAATGGATTTATAATCTGATTATGGATTTTAAGCTCAATTTTCTTATAATTTTGTTTAAAACAGAATATAATTGATTGTTTACCTCGAGAAACGTGAAGCGAAAGCCATCTATTGACAATAAAAGTTCATTTATGGTCACTCATTCCTTTGAAAACGTTGTTATTGGTTTTAAATGGATTTATAATCTCATTATTGATTTTAAGTTCAATTTTCTTACAATTTTGTTTAAAACAGAATATAATTGAATGTTTACCTCGAGAAACGTGAAGCGAAAGCCATCTATTGACAAGAAAAGTTCATTTATGGTCACTTATTCCTTTGAAAACGTTATTATTGGTTTTAAATGGATTTATAATCTCATTATTGATTTTAAGTTCAATTTTCTTACAATTTTGTTTAAAACAGAATATAATTGAATGTTTACCTCGAGAAACGTGAAGCGAAAGCCATCTATTGACAAGAAAAGTTCATTTATGGTCACTTATTCCTTTGAAAACGTTATTATTGGTTTTAAATGGATTTATAATCTCATTATTGATTTTAAGTTCAATTTTCTTACAATTTTGTTTAAAACAGAATATAATTGAATGTTTACTTCGAGAAACGTGAAGCGAAAGCCATATATTGACAATAAAAGTTCATTTATGGTCACTCATTCCTTTGAAAACGTTATTATTGGTTTTAAATGGATTTATAATCTCATTATTGATTTTAAGTTCAATTTTCTTACAATTTTGTTTAAAACAGAATATAATTGAATGTTTACCTCGAGAAACGTGAAGCGAAAGCCATCTATTGACAAGAAAAGTTCATTTATGGTCACTTATTCCTTTGAAAACGTTATTATTGGTTTTAAATGGATTTATAATCTCATTATTGATTTTAAGTTCAATTTTCTTACAATTTTGTTTAAAACAGAATATAATTGAATGTTTAGCTCGAGAAACGTGAAGCGAAAGCCATCCATTGACAGCAAAAGTCTATTTATAGTCACTCATGCCATCGGAAGCCTTATTACCCACTTTAAATAGTTTTATAGTCTCATTATTGATTTTAAGTTGAATATTCTTACATTTTTGGTTAAAACAGATTATAATTAAATGGTTGCCTCAGGAAACCTGAAACGAAAGCCATCAATTGACAAGAAAAGTTCATTTATAGTCACTCATTTCCTTCAAAGCGTTATTATTGGTTTTAAATGGATTTATAATTTCATTATTGATTTTAAGTTCCATTTTCTTACAATTTTGTTTAAAACAGAATATAATTGAATGTTTACCTCGAGAAACGTGAAGCGAAAGCCATCTATTGACAATAAAAGTTCATTTATGGTCACTCATTCCTTTGAAAACGTTATTATTGGTTTTAAATGGATTTATAATTTCATTATTGATTTTAAGTTCAATTTTCTTACAATTTTGTTTAAAACAGAATATAATTGAATGTTTACCTCGAGAAACGTGAAGCGAAAGCCATCTATTGACAATAAAAGTTCATTTATGGTCACTCATTCCTTTGAAAACATTATTATTGGTTTTAAATGGATTTATAATCTCATTATTGATTTTAAGTTCAATTTTCTTACAATTTTGTTTAAAACAGAATATAATTGAATGTTTACCTCGAGAAACGTGAAGCGAAAGCCATCCATTGACAACAAAAGTCTATTTATAGTCACTCATGCCTTCGGAAGCCTTATTACCCGCTTTAAATAGTTTTATAGTCTCATTATTGATTTTAAGTTGAATATTCTTACATTTTTGGTTAAAACAGATTATAATTGAATGGTAGCCTCAAGAAACCTGAAACGAAAGCCATCTATTGACAAGAAAAGTTCATTTATAGTCACTCATTCCCTTCAAAGCGTTATTGTTGGTTTTAAATGGATTTATAATTTCATTATTGATTTTAAGTTCAATTTTCTTACAATTTTGTTTAAAACAGAATATAATTGAATGTTTACCTCGAGAAACGTGAAGCGAAAGCCATATATTGACAATAAAAGTTCATTTATGGTCACTCATTCCTTTGAAAACGTTATTATTGGTTTTAAATGGATTTATAATCTCATTATTGATTTTAAGTTCAATTTTCTTACAATTTTGTTTAAAACAGAATATAATTGAATGTTTACCTCGAGAAACGTGAAGCGAAAGCCATCTATTGACAATAAAAGTTCATTTATGGTCACTCATTCTTTTGAAAACGTTATTATTGGTTTTAAATGGATTTATAATTTCATTATTGATTTTAAGTTCAATTTTCTTACAATTTTGTTTAAAACAGAATATAATTGAATGTTTACCTCGAGAAACGTGAAGCGAAAGCCATCTATTGACAATAAAAGTTCATTTATGGTCACTCATTCCTTTGAAAACATTATTATTGGTTTTAAATGGATTTATAATCTCATTATTGATTTTAAGTTCAATTTTCTTACAATTTTGTTTAAAACAGAATATAATTGAATGTTTACCTCGAGAAACGTGAAGCGAAAGCCATCCATTGACAGCAAAAGTCTATTTATAGTCACTCATGCCATCGGAAGCCTTATTACCCGCTTTAAATAGTTTTATAGTGTCATTATTGATTTTAATTGAATATTCTTACATTTTTGGTTAAAACAGATTATAATTGAATGGTAGCCTCAGGAAACCTGATACGAAAGCCATCTATTGACAAGAAAAGTTCATTTATAGACACTCATTCCTTTGAAAGCGTTATTATTGGTTTTAAATGGATTTATAATCTGATTATGGATTTTAAGTTCAATTTTCTTACAATTTTGTTTAAAACAGAATATAATTGAATGTTTACCTCAAGAAACGTGAAGCGAAAGCCATCTATTGACAAGAAAAGTTCATTTATGGTCACTCATTCCTTTGAAAACGTTATTATTGGTTTTAAATGGATTTATAATCTGATTATGGATTTTAAGTTCAATTTTCTTATAATTTTGTTTAAAACAGAATATAATTGAATGTTTACCTCGAGAAACGTGAAGCGAAAGCCATCTATTGACAATAAAAGTTCATTTATGGTCACTCATTCCTTTGAAAACGTTGTTACTGGTTTTAAATGGATTTATAATCTCATTATTGATTTTAAGTTCAATTTTCTTACAATTTTGTTTAAAACAGAATATAATTGAATGTTTACCTCGAGAAACGTGAAGCGAAAGCCATCTATTGACAAGAAAAGTTCATTTATGGTCACTTATTCCTTTGAAAACGTTATTATTGGTTTTAAATGGATTTATATTCTCATTATTGATTTTAAGTTCAATTTTCTTACAATTTTGTTTAAAACAGAATATAATTGAATGTTTAGCTCGAGAAACGTGAAGCGAAAGCCATCCATTGACAGCAAAAGTCTATTTATAGTCACTCATGCCATCGGAAGCCCTATTACCCGCTTTAAATAGTTTTATAGTCTCATTATTGATTTTAATTGAATATTCTTACATTTTTGGTTAAAACCGATTATAATTGAATGGTAGCCTCAGGAAACCTGATACGAAAGCCATCTATTGACAAGAAAAGTTCATTTATAGTCACTCATTCCTTTGAAAGCGTTATTATTGGTTTTAAATGGATTTATAATCTGATTATGGATTTTAAGTTCAATTTTCTTACAATTTTGTTTAAAACAGAATATAATTGAATGTTTACCTCGAGAAACGTAAAGCGAAAGCCATTTATTGACAAGAAAAGTTCATTTATGGTCACTCATTCCTTTGAAAACGTTATTATTGGTTTTAAATGGATTTATAATCTGATTATGGATTTTAAGTTCAATTTTCTTACAATTTTGTTTAAAACAGCATATAATTGAATGTTTACCTCGAGAAACGTGAAGCGAAAGCCATCTATTGACAAGAAAAGTTCATTTATGGTCACTTATTCCTTTGAAAACGTTATTATTGGTTTTAAATGGATTTATTATCTCATTATTGATTTTAAGTTCAATTTTCTTACAATTTTGTTTAAAACATAATATAATTGAATGTTTAGCTCGAGAAACGTGAAGCGAAAGCCATCCATTGACAGCAAAAGTCTATTTATAGTCACTCATGCCATCGGAAGCCTTATTACCCGCTTTAAATAGTTTTATAGTCTCATTATTGATTTTAAGTTCAATATTCTTACATTTTTGGTTAAAACAGATTATAATTGAATGGTTGCCTCAGGAAACCTGAAACGAAAGCCATCTATTGACAAGAAAAGTTCATTTATAGTCACTCATTTCCTTCAAAGCGTTATTATTGGTTTTAAATGGATTTATAATTTCATTATTGATTTTAAGTTCCATTTTCTTACAATTTTGTTTAAAACAGAAAATAATTGAATGTTTACCTCGAGAAACGTGAAGCGAAAGCCGTCTATTGACAATAAAAATTCATTTATGGTCACTCATTCCTTTGAAAACGTTATTATTGGTTTTAAATGGATTTATAATTTCATTATTGATTTTAAGTTCAATTTTCTTACAATTTTGTTTAAAACAGAATATAATTGAATGGTTACCTCGAGAAACGTGAAGCGAAAGCCATCTATTGACAATAAAAGTTCATTTATGGTCACTCATTCCTTTGAAAACATTATTATTGGTTTTAAATGGATTTATAATCTCATTATTGATTTTAAGTTCAATTTTCTTACAATTTTGTTTAAAACAGAATATAATTGAATGTTTACCTCGAGAAACGTGAAGCGAAAGCCATCTATTGACAAGAAAAGTTCATTTATGATCACTCATTCCTTTAAAAGCGTTATTATTGGTTTTAAATGGATTTATAATCTGATTATGGATTTTAAGTTCAACTTTCTTATAATTTTGGTTAAAACAGAATATAATTGAATGCTTACCTCGAGAAACGTGAAGCGAAAGCCATCTATTGACAAGAAAAGTTCATTTATGGTCACTCATTCCTTTGAAAACGTTATTATTGGTTTTAAATGGATTTATAATCTCATTATTGATTTTAAGTTCAATTTTCTTACAATTTTTTTTAAAACAGAATATAATTGAATGTTTACCTCGAGAAACGTGAAGCGAAAGCCATCCATTGACAACAAAAGTCTATTTATAGTCACTCATGCCTTCGGAAGCCTTATTACCCGCTTTAAATAGTTTTATAGTCTCATTATTGATTTTAATTGAATATTCTTACATTTTTGGTTAAAACAGATTATAATTGAATGGTAGCCTCAGGAAACCTGATACGAAAGCCATCTATTGACAAGAAAAGTTCATTTATAGTCACTCATTCCTTTGAAAGCGTTATTATTGGTTTTAAATGGATTTATAATCTGATTATGGATTTTAAGTTCAATTTTCTTACAATTTTGTTTAAAACAGAATATAATTGAATGTTTACCTCAAGAAACGTGAAGCGAAAGCCATCTATTGACAAGAAAAGTTCATTTATGGTCACTCATTCCTTTGAAAACGTTATTATTGGTTTTAAATGGATTTATAATCTGATTATGGATTTTAAGTTCAATTTTCTTACAATTTTTTTTAAAACAGAATATAATTGAATGTTTACCTCGAGAAACGTGAAGCGAAAGCCATCTATTGACAATTAAAGTTCATTTATGGTCACTCATTCCTTTGAAAACGTTATTATTGGTTTTAAATGGATTTATAATCTCATTATTGATTTTAAGTTCAATTTTCTTACAATT